>NW_027016637.1:239017-313879 GCF_036934945.1 Oncorhynchus masou masou | reverse complement strand
CCCGGATGTACTCCAGATTGCAGTGGTCAGTCCAGATGAGAATAGGGTGTTAAGCCCTTCAAGCCAAAGTTTCCATGCCTTCAGAGCCTTGACAACAGCCAACAGCTCCCGATCCCCACATCATAGGTTCGCTCCGCCGGGCTGAGCTTCTTCGAAAAGAAAGCACAGGACGGAGCTTTAGTGGCGTACCCGAGCGCTGAGAGAGCACGGCTCCTATCCCAGATCCGGATGAGCCAGCACGGAGCCGAGGTAAACAGAGCCCTCAGGTGACCAAAGCCCTGTCCGCCTCAGCCGTCCACTGCAGTCGCACCGGTCCCCTTCAGCAGTGAGGTAATGGGAGTCGCTACCTGACCAAAGCCCTGGATAAACCTCCGGTGCAGTTGGCTACCTGACAAAGCCCCGGATAAACCTCCGGTAGTAGTTGGCTACCTGACCAAAGCCCTGGATAAACCTCCGGTAGTAGCTGGCTACCTGACCAACGCCCTGGATAAACCTCCGGTAGTATTTGGCTTCCTGACCAAAGCCGCTGCACCTCCTTTACTGTGGTGGGAGTCGACCAATTACACACGGCTGAAATACAGTCACTCTCCATCTCCACCCCTGAAGTGGAAATGCAGTCACTCTCCATCTCTGAACTCTCCATCTCCATCCCTGAAGCTGAAGTGCTGAAATGCAGTCACTCTCCATCTCCACCCCTGAAGCTGAAATGCAGTCACTCTCCATCTCCACCCCTGAAGCTGAAATGCAGTCACTCTCCATCTCCACCCCTGAAGCTGAAATGCAGTCACTCTCCATCTCCACCCCTGAAGCTGAAATGCAGTCACTCACTCCATCTCCACCCTGAAGTGAAATGCAGTCACTCTCCATCTCCACCCCTGAAGTGGAAATGCAGTCACTCTCCATCTCCACCCCTGAAGCTGAAATGCAGTCACTCTCCATCTCCATCCCTGAAGCTGAAATGCAGTCACTCTCCATCTCCACCCCTGAAGCTGAAATGCAGTCACTCTCCATCTCCATCTCCCCTGAAGCTGAAATGCAGTCACTCTCCATCTCCATCCCTGAAGCTGAAATGCAGTCACTCTCCATCTCCACCCCTGAAGCTGAAATGCAGTCACCCTCCATCTCCATCCCTGAAGCTGAAATGCAGTCACTCTCCATCTCCACCCTGAAGTGGAAATGCAGTCACTCTCCATCTCCACCCCTGAAGCTGAAATGCAGTCACTCTCCATCTCCATCCCTGAAGCTGAAATGCAGTCACTGAAGCTGAAATGCAGTCACTCCCCCATCTCCACCCTCTTTCCATCTCCACCCCTGAAGCTGAAATGCAGTCCATCTCCATCCCTGAAGTGAAATGCAGTCACTCTCCATCTCCCTGAAGCTGAAATGCAGTCACTCTCCATCTCCATCCCTGAAGCTGAAATGCAGTCACTCTCCATCTCCACCCCTGAAGCTGAAATGCAGTCACTCTCCATCTCCATCCCTGAAGCTGAAATGCGGTACCCTAGGAAGGAGACAGACTGTTGGAAGAACAGACATTTCTCAGCCTTGACGTACAGGTCAGGCTCCAACAGTCGACCAAGTACCTTGAGCATCAGGGACACACACTTGGCGCGTGTAGCGGAGTATATCAGAATGTGGTCGATGTATACACTACTACACCCTGCCCTTGCAGGTCCCTGAAAATCTTGTCTACAAAGGCCTGGAAAACATCAACCCGTACGGCATGAAGAGGTACTCATAGTGCCCTGAGGTGGTACTAAATGACGTCTTCCACTCGTCCCCCTCCCGGATACGCACCAGGTTGTAAACGCTCCTGAGATCCAATTTTGTGAAGAAGCCCTGTGCATTGACTCTATCACACTAGATATGAGAGGCAGCAGGTAGCTGTACCTCACAGTGATTTGGTTGATACCTCGATAGTCAATGCACGGGCGCAGACCGCCATCCTTCTTCACCGCCAGAACAAGGACAGGGACCGACTTCGGCGGAAGTCATGACACCTACAACTGTCACCTTTTGTAGCAACTGATTTACTTAACTAAAGGCATATCTCAATATGTGGTCCAGGTGTCTTAGTGTTCCTATAGAAACCTGTGTCCAAACACAGCATTAAATAGCGTCTAATCAGAATAGTGTACAGAGCTAAGTTATTACAACTATTAAAATGTAATGTGTTTTTTAGTGTTTATTCTGTGTCATTAAAAAAATCACTGTTGCCTATTAGATCAATATTAGTGTGAACACATCTGATTGGACTAGATCCATGTTGAGGTGAGACACGTCTGATTGGACTAGATCCATGTTGAGGTGAGACACATCTGATTGGACTAGATCCATGTTGAGGTGAGACACGTCTGATTGGACTAGATCCATGTTGAGGTGAGACACGTCTGATTGGATTAGATCCATGTTGAGGTGAGACACGTTTGATTGGACTATATCCATGTTGAGGTGAGGCCATTCCATGTCTTTATTGGTTTGTATGAGAAGTCAGTTTGGGAGAAGGTGGTGGACCGTTTGAGGAGTCTACAGTTCCCCTGGTGGAGGTTCTTGGAACACTGATATTTAAGTCTGAGGTTGATGAAAACAAATTTGGTGCTGCAATGTTGTGTGTTATCTTGAATACCAGGCAGATGTTGGAGTACAGAATGAAATGGAGAGGAGAGGGGGGGAGGGGAGGGGAGGGAGGGGGAGGGGGGAGGGGAGGGGAGGGGGAGGGGAGGGGAGGAGAAGTGAGGGTGGAGTAGAAGAGAGGAGAGGAGAAGCGAGGGGGAGTAGAGTATAGGAGACGGGGAGTAGAGGAGACGGGGAGGAGAGGAGAAGCGAGGGGGAGAAGAGGAGAGAGAGGAGGGGAGGGGAAGAAGAAGAGAGGGGGAGAAGAGGAGAAGAGGAAAGGGGGAGAAGAGGAGAAGAGAGATTGGGAGAAAAGGAGAGGAGAGGGGGAGAAAAGGAGAAGAGAGGGGAGAAGAGGAGAAGAGACTGGGGGAGGAGAAAAGGAGAAGAGAGGGGGAGAAGAGGAGAGGGAGAGGGGGAGAAGGGGAGAAGGGGGAGAAGAGGAGAGGGGGAGAAAACGGGGGTGAAGAGGAGAATAGAGACAGGGAGACGAAGAGAGGAGAAGAGGAAAGGGGGAGGGGAGGGGAGGAGAAGAGAGGGGGAGAAGAGGAGAGGAGAGGGGGAGAAGAGGAGGGGGGAGAATAGGAGAGGGGAGAAAAGGGGGGTGAAGAGGAGAATAGAGACTGGGAGACAAAGAGAGGAGAAGAGGAAAGGGGGAGGGGAGGGGAGGGGAAGAGGAGAAGAGAGGGGAGAGGAGGATAAGAGAGGGGAGAAGAGGAGAAGAGTGGGGGAGAAGAGGAGAAGAGAGGGGAGAGGAGGATAAGAGAGGGGAGAGGAGGAGAGGAGAGGGGAGTAGATCAGAGGTTGGAGGGGAGGGGAAGAAGAGGAGAGGGGGAAAGAGGAGAAGAGAGGTGGAGAAGAGAAGAGAAGAGGGGGAGAAGAGACGAGGAGAGTGGGAGCAGGGAGGAGAAATGGAGAGGGGGAGAAAACCAGAGGGGTGAGAAGGGGGAGAAGAGAGACTGGTAAATGAGTAGAGGAGAATAGAGGGTCAGAAGAGGAGAGGGGGAGAAGAGGAGAGGGAGGGGGAGAAGAGGAAAGGTAGAGAAGGGGGAGAAGTGAGGGGGAGAAGAAGAGAGGGGGAGAAGAGGAGAAGAGATACTGGGAGAAAAGGAGAGGAGAGGGGGAGTATAGGGGAGGGGTAGGAGAAGAGAGACTGGTAAATGAGTAGAGGAGAATAGAGGGTCAGAAGAGGAGAAGAGAGGGGAGGGAGAAGGGGAAGAGAGGGGAGGAGAGAGGGGAGGAGAAGGACAGAGAGAGGAGAAGAGAGGGGAGGAGAGGAGAGGAGGAGAAGGGGAGAAGAGGAGAGGGGGAGGAGAAGAGGTGGGAGAAGAGGAGAAGAGAGGGAGGAAAAGGAGAAGAGGGAGGGATAGAAGATCAGAGGTGGGGGGAGGGGAAGAAGAGGGAGAGGAAGAAGAGGAGAAGGGAGGGAGGAGAAGAGAGGGGAGAAGGGAAGGGAGGAGAGGGGGAAAGATGAGAAGAGGAGAGGGGAGGAAGAGGAGAAGAGGAGAGGGGGAGAAGAGCAGAGGGGAGAATTGGGGAGAAGAGGAGAAAAGAGGGTAGAGAAGAGGGGGAAGAGGAGAAGAGAGGGGAGGGGGAGGAGGAGGGGAGGAGAGGGAGAAGCGAGGGGGAGGGAATATGGAGAGAGGGAGAGAATATGGAGAAGAGAGGGAGAGAAGAGGGAGAGGGAGAGGTGATGAAAAGGAGGAGGGGGAAGAAGATGAAGAGAGCGAGGGAGGTGAAGAAGAGGAGGAGGGGAAGAAGAGGAGAGGAGTGGGAAGAAGAGGAAAGGAGGGGAAGAAGAGGAGAAGAGAGGGGGGATAAGGTGAGTGGGGAGGAGAGAGGAGAGGGGAGAAAAGGAGAAGAGAGGGGGAGAAGAGGAGAAGAGAGAGAAGAGGAGGAGAAGAGGAGAGGGGGAGAAGAGGAGAGGGGGAGAAGAGGAGAAGAGAAGAGGAGAGGGGGAGAAGAGGAGAGAGGTGAGGAGAAAAGGAGAGGGGGAGAAGAGGAGAAGAGAAGAGGAGAGGGGAGAAGAGGAGAGGTGAGGGGAGGGGAGAAGAGGAAAGGGGAGAAGAGGAGAGGGGGAGAAAAGGAGAAGAGAGGGGGAGGAGAAGAGAGGGGAGAGGAGGAGAAGAGGAGGAGAAGAGAGGGGAGAGGTGGAGAGGAGAGGGGGAGAAAAGTAGAGGTGGGAGTGGAGGGGAAGAAGTGGAGAAGGGAGGAGAAGAGGAGAGGGGGAGAAGGGAGGAGAAGAGGAGAGGGGGAGAAGAGGAGAAGAGAAGAGGAGAGGGGAGGAGAAGAGAGGAGAGAAGAGGGGGGAAGAGAGGAGAAGAGAGGGAGAGAAGATGGAGAGAGATGGGGAGAAGAGTAGAAGAGAGGGGAGAAGAGGGGAAGAAGAGTAGAGGGGGAAGAAGAGGAGAAGAGTAGAGGGGGAGAAGAGGAGAAGAGAGTGAGAGAAGGGTGAAGAGAGGTGGTGTAACAGATGAGGGGGGAGAAGGGGGAGAAGAGGAGAGGGGGAAGAAGGGGGAAGAAGAGGGGGTGGGTGAAGAGGAGAGGGGAGCAGAGGAGAAGAGAGGGGTTGAAGAGGAGAAGAGGAGGGGAGAAGGAGAAGGGGGAAGAAGAGGGGATGGGTGAAGAGGAGAGGGGAGCAGAGGAGAAGAGAGGGGTTGAAGGGGAGAAGGGAGAAGAGTAGAGGTGGGAGGAGAGGGGAGGAGGAGGGGGAGAAGAGGAGAAGAGAGGGGGTGAAGAGGGGAGGGGAGGAGAAGAGAGTGGAGAAGAGTAGAGGTGGGAGGAGAGGGTATTAGAGGGGCGAGGAGTGGAGAGGGGAGGAGAGGAGAAGAGGAGAAGGAGTTCATTAACTCAATTCTACTGACAATGTTTGTCTATGGAGATTGCCTGGCTGAGTGCTTGATTTTATACATCTGTCAGGAAGGGATGTGGCTGAAATAGAATCCACTAATTTGAAGGGGTGTCCACATACTTTTGTATATATGGTGTATGTACACATGGGTGTTGTTGCACCATACCAACGATAAGCCTGTCTTCCCCATCACATCATGAAAGGTCATGTTGATGTTCATTTCTCCTCTGTCTCTCTCTTTCTCCTCAGATCTCCAGGCTCAAAGCATCAGTCCACCAGGTAGGTAGAGTATAAATCTACAGTGATTATAGCAGTTCAATATTAGTCAACTTTATTATTCCACATGGAGAAATTCATGTGTCCATACAAACAATTCTAAAACCCAATAACAAGTAGGGTTTTATTGCACTGCTAATACTTGTCAACCACAAAGCATCACTGCTGTTAGAATAACAGAATCACTGTCATCATCTGTCCACACCACTGGGTTTTCCTCTGCTGTTTACAGATAAATACTCAGTCAGACTGGTGGATGGGACCACTTCCTGTTCTGGGACAGTGGAAGTCTTCTACAGAGGAGAGTGGTTGGGTTTTTGTACTAGGTGGTGGAGCATGATGAGAGAGGTTAAGGTTGTGTGTAGACAGCTGGACTGTGGGAATCCTGTATCTGAATCTAGAGAACCTCTGATTGAAGATGGAAGAAGAGGAGTCAGACTATATAGTAGTTGCTATGGAGATGAGTCTTCTATTAGACAGTGTGACATCATAGGAAGACCTGGTTACTGTTATGTTGGATATTATCATCATGTGACCTGTTCAGGTAAGAGACTGGTCATATTGACAGATTTATTTATACATTATACAATATCACCATGTATCATGTTTTATGTGTTTTTATTTCATTTAAATAGAGGGAGAGATGTCAGATGTATTTAAACATTATACTTGTGTTTGTCACATTGGTTTATGGGAGATGTTCATGGGCAGATCATTGTAGTTCAGATGGTACTGAAGTGAAGCTGCCTGATGGATGTCCAGCTGTTTATTTTCTATAAAGTGAAGTGAACTTATTCCTGTCTCCTGCCTGCATTATTCCCAACCCGATCCTGAGTGACTAAGAACCCATTTCTACCTCTTACAGTATCAAACATAGCAAACTACAATCTTTTATCCAACATATTTGTGTTTCGTCCTTGACAGTGTCATCAACAGAACTGATTGAATGTTCAACCAACTCTTTTTCTCCAGAGTCTGTGCGGCTTGTGGATGGAGCTGGTCTCTGCTCTGGGAGAGTGGAGGTGAAGTCCAATCAGTCCTGGGCCTCAGTGTGTGAAGCTGACTTTGACCGGCAGGATGCAGAGGTAGTCTGTAGGGATCTTGGCTGTAGGGCTCCTGCTGCGCTACAGGGGGGGCTCTATGGAGAAGGTGAGGGTCAGACCTGGGATAAAGAGTTCCAGTGTAAAGGCAAAGAGTCCCTTCTGCTGGACTGTGACACCTCAGACAGAGAGAACAACATCTGCCCACCTGGTAATGCTGTTGGACTCACCTGCTCAGGTAAGAAACAGTTTGTCACTCAGTCAACATTGTTTCTCACCTGGAGTGAAGAATATGAGAGACAATATAGGTGTGTTTTAGTGAGAAAATAGTAAGATTACTGTCTCTCTCTTTTCTTTTCTCAGAGCCTGATGATGTGAGGCTGGTGGGAGGAGGCAGTCGCTGTGCTGGTGGAGTGGAGTGGTACGACCAGGGAGAGTGGAGGACTGTGGGAGCTGATGACAGGGACCAGAGGGATGTAGCTGCAGTAGTGTGTAGACAGCTGGGTTGTGGCTCCACTGTTTCAGTACTACCTGGAAACACCACTAGAGGGTTTGGAGTTTCCTGTTCTGGGTCTGAGTCTTCACTGAGGGAGTGTAGAAGAACATATGATCTCCGTCCTGGACTCACAGTGATCTGCTCAGGTAATAACAAGATACACTATATGGCCAAAAGTATGTGGACTAAAGTGGATTCAGCTATTTCAGCCACACCTGTTGCTGACAGGTGTATAAAATTGAGCACACAGCCATGCAATCTCCATAGACAAACATTGATAGTAAAATGTCCTTTCTGAAGATCTCAGTGACTTTCAACGTGGCCTTGGAGCAACAACGGCTCAGCCGTGAAGTGGTAGACAACACAAGCAGAACGGACCACCGAGTGTTGAAATGTGTAGAGTTTATGAATAATAAACTCACTGCTGAGTTCCACATACTTTAGTCCATGTATTATATCTCCTTCCTGGACTCACAGTGATCTGCTCAGGAAATATCAACATATTATAATTATATTCAACTCATTTCCTTCATTCATTCAACTTCCTCTGCACCTCTCATGATGACTGTTTAGCTTGTCAGTCTGCTTTTCTAAATAGATCACTCAGTCAAGTTGGAATCAAATACAACTTAAATATCCCAGAATGCTTTTGTATTTGAGTGTCATCTCATTGAACGTCTCTACTCACTACCACTGTCACATGTCATGTTATTGTCATATCTAAACGAAGAAAGTAGTTGAGGAGCTACGTTTTCTTTTTCTCTCCTCTTGTTCCAGATGTCCTGCTTCAGCCTAATATCAACATATGTTGTCTCAGTGACTGTAGGCCCACTACTCATGTTGCCCTGTGAGGGAGGGTGGCTGGCACTGTTACATGCTGATGTTATTGTCATATTTATAGGAAACTAGTTAAAGAGGTTTTTCTTGTTCTCTTATATTGTTACAGATCTCCTGGTCCAGCCTGATATCTTCCTGACTGACCCAATGGGAGGGGTCTTCAGGGGCCACCAGGGGCCCGAGATGTTCAGGGGCTACAACTTCACCATCACCTGCTCCACTCAGCCACAGTACCCAGGAGGCTCCTTCCTCCTCACGTTCACCGGCTCCAACAGAACCCAGACCCAGCCAGCTGTCAATCACTCTGCTGCCTTCCTCTTCCCTGCTGCAGATGACTCCCACCAAGGGAACTACAGATGTGTTTATGAGAATTATGTTTTCTCTCATAGCTTCTCCTCTGAGAGTGAGCTCCTCTCCCTCACCATCACAGGTAACTGAACATGAACCAGACTTATACCTTTGTCATTGACAGATTTCCCACAGATCTATGTGATGATGATCAGTCCCCTCATCAAAGGTCTTTCTGTTTGCAGCCTCTCCTCTGCCAGCCTTCATCATCAGACACGTTGTAGTGCTGCTGATCCTACTGACAACAATCACCACCTCCTACCTGTACTACAAGGTAAAGACATTTACTCAGACGTTACAAGTCATTTAAACTAGAGGGAGAGGGTGAGGGGGAGAGGGAGGGAGATAGGAGAGAGTAAATGTCTGACTGTTGGTGCTGTGTCTCCCTAGCCCACCAGGAGGCAGAAGAGAGTGAACAGGGTGAGCAGCATGGATCTTTATGTCAATGCCATGGAGATGGTCTCTCTGAGCTCCAGAGCTGAAGCTGGACCGGGAGAGGAGAGAGCAGCCCAGGGGACGGAGTAGGAGTAGAATGAAGCTGACCCTACATGCTGATCTTAGGTCAGTTTTGTGTTTTAAATCGATGGTCAGCAGTGGACTGGTGTTTAAAATGTGGTGACAAACCTTAAGTATTTCTAATTTTAATAACAATTTGAGAATAAGTTTATTTTTCTAGAACCTTGTAAGAAATCTAAAAGGAGTGACTGCAACCACCATTATTCATTTAGTTTGTTTTTACAACCAGAGAAACATGGGGTTTTGGGTAACATGGGTTTTTGGGTAACAAGGGGTTTGGGGTAACAAGGGGTTTGGGGGAACATGGGGTTTGGGGTTACATGGGGTTTGTGGAAAAATGGGATTTTGGTAACAATCGGTTTTTCATTATTTTAAGAGAGTAGCTCAATTACGTCTGTTTCATGTTCCAGAATGTATTGGTCTTATCTTCTTTAGTGTCTCTTAGATTCTTTATTTTATTTAGTGTCTCTTAGATTCTTTATTTTATTTAGTGTCTCTTAGATTCTTTATCTTATTTAGTGTCTCTTAGATTCTTTATCTTATTTAGTGTCTCTTAGATTCTTTATCTTATTTAGTGTCTCTTAGATTCTTTATCTTATTTAGTGTCTTATATTCTTTATCTTATTTAGTGTCTCTTAGATTCTTTATCTTATTTAGTGTCTCTTATATTCTTTATCTTATTTAGTGTCTCTTAGATTCTTTATCTTCTTTAGTGTCTCTTAGATTCTTTATCTTATTTAGTGTCTCTTAGATTCTTTATCTTATTTAGTGTCTCTTAGATTCTTTATCTTATTTAGTGTCTCTTAGATTATTTATCTTATTTAGTGTCTTATATTCTTCATCTTATTTAGTGTCTCTTAGATTCTTTATCTTATTTAGTGTCTCTTAGATTCTTTATCTTATTTAGTGTCTCTTAGATTCTTTATTTTATTTAGTGTCTCTTAGATTCTTTATTCTATTTTGTGTCTCTTAGATTCTTTATCTTATTTAGTGTCTCTTAGAATCTTTATCTTATTTAGTGTCTCTTAGAATCTTTATCTTATTTAGTGTCTCTTAGAATCTTTATCTTATTTAGTGTCTCTTAGATTCTTTATCTTATTTAGTGTCTCTTAGATTATTTATCTTATTTAGTGTCTTATATTCTTTATCTTATTTAGTGTCTCTTAGATTCTTTATCTTATTTAGTGTCTCTTAGATTCTTCATTTTATTTAGTGTCTCTTAGATTCTTTATCTTATTTAGTGTCTCTTAGATTCTTTATCTTATTTAGTGTCTCTTAGATTCTTTATCTTCTTTAGTGTCTCTTAGATTCTTTATCTTATTTAGTGTCTCTTAGATTCTTTATCTTATTTAGTGTCTCTTAGATTCTTTATCTTATTTAGTGTCTCTTAGATTATTTATCTTATTTAGTGTCTTATATTCTTTATCTTATTTAGTGTCTCTTAGATTCTTTATCTTATTTAGTGTCTCTTAGATTATTTATCTTATTTAGTGTCTTATATTCTTTATCTTATTTAGTGTCTCTTAGATTCGTTATCTTATTTAGTGTCTCTTAGATTCGTTATCTTATTTAGTGTCTCTTATATTCTTTATCTTATTTAGTGTCTCTTAGATTCTTTATCTTGAAGTGTTTCCATTATTAGTCCATGTATTATTATAATCATCTGTTCATTCTTTGTATTTTGAAACATTTTTGAATGAAGGGGTTTGTTGCTGTTTACCTCTCATGATGTTATTGATTATGATGTAGATTAGTGTGATGTTGTTAGTAGTATAGAGATAATGTTATTGATTATAAATGTTATGATATTGATTATGAAGTAGATTATTGTTATGATGTTGGTCTCTAAACTGCCATGTAATCAACTGAATGCTTTTAATAAAATTACAGGCTGTCAGTCTTGTGTGATTTAATTATTAGACAGACGACAACATACAGTATGAATTAACTGAGATCAGTCTGTGTGATTCCCCTCTTGGACAGACTACAACATACAGTATGAATTAACTGGTCATACATTTGGCAGGAGGTTAGGAAGTGCATCTCAGTTTCCACCTCATTTTGTGGGTTGTGGGCACATAGCCTGTCTTCTCTGGAGAGCCAGGTACTGACCTGTATATAGTCCTGCTATTGTTATTTTACTGTTGCTCTTTAATTACTTTTTACTCTTTAATTACTAGTAACTTTAATTTCTTATTCTTATCCATATTTTTTTAACTGCATTGTTGGTTAGGGGCTCGTAACTAATACAATACAAACGATTTGAGGTCTGCCTACGGTGGCCTTTCTCAATAGCAAGGCTATGCTCACTGAGTCTGTACATGGTCAAAGCTTTCCTTAAGTTTGGATCAGTGACAGTGGTCAGGTATTTTGCCACTGTGTACTCTCTGTTTAGGGCCAAATAGCATTCTAAATTTATGTTTTTTGTTAATTCTTTCCAATGTTTTCAAGTAATTATGTTTTCTCATGATTAGTGTTTTGTGTGTGGTTTGTGTTTGTGAAAAGAGCCCCAGGTCCAGCTTGCTTAGGGAACTCTGTCTGTCTGTCTGTCTGTCTGTCTGTCTGTCTGTCTGTCTGTCTGTCTGTGTCTCTCGCTCTTTCTGTCTCTCACACACAGATGAGGGGATAATAATAACAACTGCTAATTCAAACAGAGAGAAACTACAAACAAACAGAGAGAGAGAAGAGAAGACATCAATGTAGTTATGTATCTTCTATAGACTATGATGTATTGTTGTCCTGGTGTGTAGTTATGTATCCTCTATAGACTATGATGTGTTGTTGTCCTGGTGTGTAGTTATGTATCCTCTATAGACTATGATGTATTGTTGTCCTGGTGTGTAGTTATTTATCCTCTATAGACTATGATGTATTGTTGTCCTGGTGTGTAGTTATGTATCCTCTATAGACTATGATGTATTGTTGTCCTGGTGTGTAGTTATGTATCCTCTATAGACTATGATGTATTGTTGTCCTGGTGTGTAGTTATGTATCCTCTATAGACTATGATGTATTGTTGTCCTGGTGTGTAGTTATTTATCCTCTATAGACTATGATGTGTTGTTGTCCTGGTGTGTAGTTATTTATCCTTCACATAGTCTATGATGTATTGTTGTCCTGGTGTGTAGTTATGTATCCTCTATAGACTATGATGTATTGTTGTCCTGGTGTGTAGTTATGTATCCTCTATAGACTATGATGTATTGTTGTCCTGGTGTGTAGTTATTTATCCTCTATAGACTATGATGTATTGTTGTCCTGGTGTGTAGTTATTTATCCTCTATAGACTATGATGTGTTGTTGTCCTGGTGTGTAGTTATTTATCCTTCACATAGTCTATGATGTATTGTTGTCCTGGTGTGTAGTTATGTATCCTCTATAGACTATGATGTATTGTTGTCCTGGTGTGTAGTTATTTATCCTCTATAGACTATGATGTATTGTTGTCCTGGTGTGTAGTTATTTATCCTCTATAGGCTATGATGTATTGTTGTCCTGGTGTGTAGTTATTTATCCTCTATAGACTATGATGTGTTGTTGTCCTGGTGTGTAGTTATTTATCCTCTATAGACTATGATGTATTGTTGTCCTGGTGTGTAGTTATTTATCCTCTATAGACTATGATGTGTTGTTTGTCCTGGTGTGTAGTTATTTATCCTCTATAGACTATGATGTGTTGTTTGTCCTGGTGTGTAGTTATTTATCCTCTATAGACTATGATGTGTTGTTTGTCCTGGTGTGTAGTTATTTATCCTCTATAGACTATGATGTATTGTTGTCCTGGTGTGTAGTTATTTATCCTCTATAGACTATGATGTATTGTTGTCCTGGTGTGTAGTTATGTATCCTCTATAGACTATGATGTATTGTTGTCCTGGTGTGTAGTTATGTATCCTCTATAGACTATGATGTATTGTTGTCCTGGTGTGTAGTTATGTATCCTCCATAGACTATGATGTATTGTTGTCCTGGTGTGTAGTTATTTATCCTCTATAGACTATGATGTGTTGTTGTCCTGGTGTGTAGTTATGTATCCTCTATAGACTATGATGTATTGTTGTCCTGGTGTGTAGTTATGTATCCTCTATAGACTATGATGTATTGTTGTCCTGGTGTGTAGTTATTTATCCTCCTCATAGACTATGATGTATTGTTGTCCTGGTGTGAAGTTATTTATCCTCCATAGACTATAATGTATTGTTGTCCTGGTGTGTAGTTATGTATCCTCCATAGACTATGATGTATTGTTGTCCTGGTGTGTAGTTATTTATCTTCCATAGACTATGATGTATTGTTGTCCTGGTGTGTAGTTATTTATCCTCCTCATAGACTATGATGTATTGTTGTCCTGGTGTGTAGTTATTTATCCTCCATAGACTATAATGTATTGTTGTCCTGGTGTGTAGTTATTTATCCTCCATAGACTATGATGTATTGTTGTCCTGGTGTGTAGTTATTTATCCTCCATAGACTATGATGTATTGTTGTCCTGGTGTGTAGTTATTTATCCTCCACATAGACTATGATGTATTGTTGGCCTGGTGTGTAGTTATTTATCCTCCATAGACTATGATGTATTGTAGTCCTGGTGTGTAGTTATTTATCCTCCACATAGACTATGATGTATTGTTGGCCTGGTGTGTAGTTATTTATCCTCTATAGACTATGATGTATTGTTGTCCTGGTGTGTAGTAATTTATCCTCCTCATAGACTATGATGTATTGTTGTCCTGGTGTGTAGTTATGTATCCTCTATAGACTATGATGTGTTGTTGTCCTGGTGTGTAGTTATTTATCCTCTATAGACTATGATGTATTGTTGTCCTGGTGTGTAGTTATGTATCCTCTATAGACTATGATGTATTGTTGTCCTGGTGTGTAGTTATGTATCCTCCATAGACTATGATGTATTGTTGTCCTGGTGTGTAGTTATTTATCTTCCATAGACTATGATGTATTGTTGTCCTGGTGTGTAGTTATTTATCCTACTCATAGACTATGATGTATTGTTGTCCTGGTGTGTAGTTATTTATCCTCCATAGACTATAATGTATTGTTGTCCTGGTGTGTAGTTATTTATCCTCCATAGACTATGATGTATTGTTGTCCTGGTGTGTAGTTATTTATCCTCCACATAGACTATGATGTATTGTTGGCCTGGTGTGTAGTTATTTATCCTCCATAGACTATGATGTATTGTAGTCCTGGTGTGTAGTTATTTATCCTCCACATAGACTATGATGTATTGTTGGCCTGGTGTGTAGTTATTTATCCTCTATAGACTATGATGTATTGTTGTCCTGGTGTGTAATAATTTATCCTCCTCATAGACTATGATGTATTGTTGTCCTGGTGTGTAGTTATTTATCCTCCATAGACTATGATGTATTGTTGTCCTGGTGTGTAGTTATTTATCCTCCATAGACTATGATGTATTGTTGTCCTGGTGTGTAGTAATTTATCCTCCTCATAGACTATGATGTATTGTTGTCCTGGTGTGTAGTTATTTATCCTCCATAGACTATGATGTATTGCTGTCCTGGTGTGTAGTTATTTATCCTCTATAGACTATGATGTATTGTTGTCCTGGTGTGTAGTAATTTATCCTCCTCATAGACTATGATGTATTGTTGTCCTGGTGTGTAGTTATGTATCCTCTATAGACTATGATGTATTGTTGTCCTGGTGTGTAGTTATTTATCCTCTATAGACTATGATGTGTTGTTGTCCTGGTGTGTAGTTATTTATCCTTCACATAGTCTATGATGTATTGTTGTCCTGGTGTGTAGTTATGTATCCTCTATAGACTATGATGTATTGTTGTCCTGGTGTGTAGTTATGTATCCTCTATAGACTATGATGTATTGTTGTCCTGGTGTGTAGTTATTTATCCTCTATAGACTATGATGTATTGTTGTCCTGGTGTGTAGTTATTTATCCTCTATAGACTATGATGTGTTGTTGTCCTGGTGTGTAGTTATTTATCCTTCACATAGTCTATGATGTATTGTTGTCCTGGTGTGTAGTTATGTATCCTCTATAGACTATGATGTATTGTTGTCCTGGTGTGTAGTTATTTATCCTCTATAGACTATGATGTATTGTTGTCCTGGTGTGTAGTTATTTATCCTCTATAGACTATGATGTGTTGTTGTCCTGGTGTGTAGTTATTTATCCTCTATAGACTATGATGTATTGTTGTCCTGTTGTGTAGTTATTTATCCTCTATAGACTATGATGTGTTGTTTGTCCTGGTGTGTAGTTATTTATCCTCTATAGACTATGATGTGTTGTTTGTCCTGGTGTGTAGTTATTTATCCTCTATAGACTATGATGTGTTGTTTGTCCTGGTGTGTAGGTATTTATCCTCTATAGACTATGATGTATTGTTGTCCTGGTGTGTAGTTATTTATCCTCTATAGACTATGATGTATTGTTGTCCTGGTGTGTAGTTATGTATCCTCTATAGACTATGATGTATTGTTGTCCTGGTGTGTAGTTATGTATCCTCTATAGACTATGATGTATTGTTGTCCTGGTGTGTAGTTATTTATCCTCTATAGACTATGATGTATTGTTGTCCTGGTGTGTAGTTATGTATCCTCTATAGACTATGATGTATTGTTGTCCTGGTGTGTAGTTATTTATCCTCTATAGACTATGATGTATTGTTGTCCTGGTGTGTAGTTATGTATCCTCTATAGACTATGATGTATTGTTGTCCTGGTGTGTAGTTATTTATCCTCTATAGACTATGATGTGTTGTTGTCCTGGTGTGTAGTTATGTATCCTCTATAGACTATGATGTATTGTTGTCCTGGTGTGTAGTTATGTATCCTCTATAGACTATGATGTATTGTTGTCCTGGTGTGTAGTTATGTATCCTCCATAGACTATGATGTATTGTTGTCCTGGTGTGTAGTTATTTATCCTCCTCATAGACTATGATGTATTGTTGTCCTGGTGTGTAGTTATTTATCTTCCATAGACTATGATGTATTGTTGTCCTGGTGTGTAGTTATTTATCCTCCTCATAGACTATGATGTATTGTTGTCCTGGTGTGTAGTTATTTATCCTCCATAGACTATAATGTATTGTTGTCCTGGTGTGTAGTTATTTATCCTCCATAGACTATGATGTATTGTTGTCCTGGTGTGTAGTTATTTATCCTCCATAGACTATGATGTATTGTTGTCCTGGTGTGTAGTTATTTATCCTCCACATAGACTATGATGTATTGTTGGCCTGGTGTGTAGTTATTTATCCTCCATAGACTATGATGTATTGTAGTCCTGGTGTGTAGTTATTTATCCTCCACATAGACTATGATGTATTGTTGGCCTGGTGTGTAGTTATTTATCCTCTATAGACTATGATGTATTGTTGTCCTGGTATGTAGTAATTTATCCTCCTCATAGACTATGATGTATTGTTGTCCTGGTGTGTAGTTATGTATCCTCTATAGACTATGATGTGTTGTTGTCCTGGTGTGTAGTTATTTATCCTCTATAGACTATGATGTATTGTTGTCCTGGTGTGTAGTTATGTATCCTCTATAGACTATGATGTATTGTTGTCCTGGTGTGTAGTTATGTATCCTCCATAGACTATGATGTATTGTTGTCCTGGTGTGTAGTTATTTATCCTCCATAGACTATAATGTATTGTTTTCCTGGTGTGTAGTTATTTATCCTCCATAGACTATGATGCATTGTTGTCCTGGTGTGTAGTTATTTATCCTCCATAGACTATGATGTATTGTTGTCCTGGTGTGTAGTTATTTATCCTCCACATAGACTATGATGTATTGTTGGCCTGGTGTGTAGTTATTTATCCTCCATAGACTATGATGTATTGTAGTCCTGGTGTGTAGTTATTTATCCTCCACATAGACTATGATGTATTGTTGGCCTGGTGTGTAGTTATTTATCCTCTATAGACTATGATGTATTTTTGTCCTGGTGTGTAATAATTTATCCTCCATAGACTATGATGTATTGTTGTCTTGGTGTGTAGTTATTTATCCTCCTCATAGACTATGATGTATTGTTGTCCTGGTGTGTAGTTATTTATCCTCCATAGACTATGATGTATTGTTGTCCTGGTGTGTAGTTATTTATCCTCCATAGACTATGATGTATTGTTGTCCTGGTGTGTAGTAATTTATCCTCCTCATAGACTATGATGTATTGTTGTCCTGGTGTGTAGTTATTTATCCTCCATAGACTATAATGTATTGTTTTCCTGGTGTGTAGTTATTTATCCTCCATAGACTATGATGTATTGTTGGCCTGGTGTGTAGTTATTTATCCTCCATAGACTATGATGTATTGTTGTCCTGGTGTGTAGTTATTTATCCTCCACATAGACTATGATGTATTGTTGGCCTGGTGTGTAGTTATTTATCCTCCATAGACTATGATGTATTGTAGTCCTGGTGTGTAGTTATTTATCCTCCACATATACTATGATGTATTGTTGTCCTGGTGTGTAGTTATTTATCCTCTATAGACTATGATGTATTTTTGTCCTGGTGTGTAATAATTTATCCTCCTCATAGACTATGATGTATTGTTGTCCTGGTGTGTAGTTATTTATCCTCCATAGACTATGATGTATTGTTGTCCTGGTGTGTAGTAATTTATCCTCCTCATAGACTATGATGTATTGTTGTCCTGGTGTGTAGTTATTTATCCTCCATAGACTATGATGTATTGTTGTCCTGGTGTGTAGTTATTTATCCTCCATAGACTATGATGTATTGCTGTCCTGGTGTGTAGTTATTTATCCTCTATAGACTATGATGTGTTGTTTGTCCTGGTGTGTAGTTATTTATCCTCTATAGACTATGATGTATTGTTGTCCTGGTGTGTAGTTATTTATCCTCTATAGACTATGATGTATTGTTGTCCTGGTGTGTAGTTATGTATCCTCTATAGACTATGATGTATTGTTGTCCTGGTGTGTAGTTATGTATCCTCTATAGACTATGATGTATTGTTGTCCTGGTGTGTAGTTATTTATCCTCTATAGACTATGATGTATTGTTGTCCTGGTGTGTAGTTATGTATCCTCTATAGACTATGATGTATTGTTGTCCTGGTGTGTAGTTATTTATCCTCTATAGACTATGATGTATTGTTGTCCTGGTGTGTAGTTATTTATCCTCCATACTATGGTGAGTGTAAATGCAGAGCCAACTACTACATGTCTGGTCAGGGTCCAGAAGTCACCCACCAACCCTGGAGAGATACATTCACCCACCAACCCTGGAGAGATACAGTCACCCACCAACCCTGGAGAGATACAGTCACCCACCAACCCTGGAGAGATACAGTCACCCACCAACCCTCGAGAGATACAGTCACCCACCAACCCTGGAGAGATACAGTCACCCACCAACCCTGGAGAGATACAGTCACCCACCAACCCTGGAGAGATACAGTCACCCACCAACCCTGGAGAGATACAGTCACCCACCAACCCTGGAGAGATACAGGTTTTGCAGGATTTTGTTCCAGACCACCACTGAAACGCCTGAAGTAAAATTGGCTCATCATAAAGGATTTGATGATATATTGATTGACTGGTATGTGTTGTAGTGGTACCTGGCTGGGGAAACATCTACATACCTGGTCTGTGCCCCAATAATCTCTCCTTCCTCCCAAAGTGTGTGCTTGCTCACCTCCCTTCATGGACAGGATTTGACAAGAATAGATTAGTATGGAAACTCATGCCATAACCTTCGCCTTCACCAATCCAATGCTTTTACACTTTATGGGGAGTAGTGAATGAGTGTACACTTCAGGAATCAGTAAATACTTTTGGGACGCACCCCTGGCCCAGGCCGGAGGTTCTCCAAATAGACCACTTGTCAAAGGTTGCCAACACATTCTGTGGTGCTCTATTCTGGAATATTAACTGTCGTTTGTCGCCCCCTGGTGGAAAGAACGTAATATAATCCTTCTCTCTATATTTCTGTGCATTTTGTACCTCGCAGCACACCGTACAAATATTCAAAGTTCAACGCCGATATGACCGTTCTGCGAGCAGCAGGATAATATGTTGGCAGCAGAAAAGCATATTATTTTTTTCGAAATAAAAATATTAATAATAAAAATAGAAAAAATAAATAAATAAAAATATATATAGATATATATATATTTTTTACTCTAAATAAGAGTCCCCTTGCAAGGACAAGCTCAAATTTGACAATATCGATTATTTTAGCACTGTAGTTCAATACAACTGTTTTTCACAGCATTGCAACAACTTTTGAAACAAATAAATTGATAATTTGTATAATTTGTATAACCAGCATTTCTTTTGAACTGGTATGTTGAAAGCTGTTGTGTAGGTCAGTGGTGTAGTGGTGCCTGGAGAAGTGGGTATACAGTACTCTAATTTAGTAAAACATTTTCCAAACGGCCCAGAGAAGGAAAGGCACCCTGTGTGAAAGATTATATGAGAAACGGTGGCATACACTGAATGACCTAAAACTATAAATCCCCATATTGGTCTTTCACAGTCAGACCAACACAAGCTGTAATGTTCAGTAGGATAATAGTAGACCAACCCAAGCTGTACTGTTCAGTAGGATAATAGTAGACCAACCCAAGCTGTACTATTCAGTAGGATAATAGTAGACCAACCCAAGCTGTACTGTTCAGTAGGATAATAGTAGACCAACCCAAGCTGTACTATTCAGTAGGATAATAGTAGACCAACCCAAGCTGTACTGTTCAGTAGGATAATAGTAGACCAACCCAAGCTGTACTGGTCAGTAGGATAATAGTAGACCAACCCAAGCTGTACTGTTCAGTAGGATAATATAGTAGACCAACCCAAGCTGTACTATTCAGTAGGATAATAGTAGACCAACCCAAGCTGTACTGTTCAGTAGGATAATAGTAGACCAACCCAAGCTGTACTATTCAGTAGGATAATAGTAGACCAACCCAAGCTGTACTGTTCAGTAGGATAATAGTAGACCAACCCAAGCTGTACTGGTCAGTAGGATAATAGTAGACCAACCCAAGCTGTACTGTTCAGTAGGATAATAGTAGACCAACCCAAGCTGTACTATTCAGTAGGATAATAGTAGACCAACCCAAGCTGTACTGTTCAGTAGGATAATAGTAGACCAACCCAAGCTGTACTGGTCAGTAGGATAATAGTAGACCAACCCAAGCTGTACTGTTCAGTAGGATAATAGTAGACCAACCCAAGCTGTACTATTCAGTAGGATAATAGTAGACCAACCCAAGCTGTACTGTTCAGTAGGATAATAGTAGACCAACCCAAGCTGTACTATTCAGTAGGATAATAGTAGACCAACCCAAGCTGTACTGTTCAGTAGGATAATAGTAGACCAACCCAAGCTGTACTGGTCAGTAGGATAATAGTAGACCAACCCAAGCTGTACTGTTCAGTAGGATAATAGTAGACCAACCCAAGCTGTACTGTTCAGTAGGATAATAGTAGACCAACCCAAGCTGTACTGTTCAGTAGGATAATAGTAGACCAACCCAAGCTGTACTGTTCAGTAGGATAATAGTAGACCAACCCAAGCTGTACTGTTCAGTAGGATAATAGTAGACCAACCCAAGCTGTACTGTTCAGTAGGATAATAGTAGACCAACCCAAGCTGTACTGTTCAGTAGGATAATAGTAGACCAACCCAAGCTGTACTGTTCAGTAGGATAATAGTTGACCAACCCAAGCTGTACTGTTCAGTAGGATAATAGTAGACCAACCCAAGCTGTACTGTTCAGTAGGATAATAGTAGACCAACCCAAGCTGTACTGTTCAGTAGGATAATAGTAGACCAACAAGCTGTACTGTTCAGTAGGATAATAGTATTACTATTATTGAAACAGAGAAACAGGTTTCGGAATTGATCTCCTTTTTATTTCAGGTTTTTGTTCTCAAAGTCAGACTTTAAACAGAAAAACAATACAATTGAATGTACTAAGTATATAACAATGATTAAACCACATTAGAAGACCACATTTGAGTTTTCGGAAAAATCTAAGAAATGTAGATTAGAGAGTAGTTTCCCTTTAATTCAAGTGTTAATATAGTACAGACACCAAGCACTATTGTTGGATTAGCAGTGATTCTATAGTACAGACACCTACACTATTGTTGGATTAGCAGTGTTTCTATAGTACAGACACCTACACTATTGTTGGATTAGCAGTGTTTCTATAGTACAGACACCTACACTATTGTTGGATTAGCAGTGTTTCTATAGTACAGACACCAAGCAATATTGTTGGATTAGCAGTGTTTATATAGTACAGACACCTAGCACTATTGTTGGATTAGCAGTGCTTCTATAGTACAGACACCGAGCACTATTGTTGGATTAGCAGTGTTTCCAGCACTATTGTAACACAAGATATCTGTTAGACAGGAACAACAGTAGTGACACATGGTTAGGTAGGACACAAGATATCTGTTAGATAGGAACAACAGTAGTGACACATGGTTAGGTAGGACACAATATATCTGTTAGATAGGAACAACAGTAGTGATACATGGTTAGGTAGAACACAAGATATCTGTTAGATAGGAACAACAGTAGTGATACATGGTTAGGTAGGACACAAGATATCTGTTAGACAGGAACAACAGTGACGTTATTGATACAAACCCTCAATGTGAAGTGATATTAATCCATAAATACAGAACACAAGTACAACCCTTTTATATAAAAAATGTACGGTAGTAAGAAAATAAACATTCACTTAATATTTCAATAAGTCACCTGCTAGTAAATCACCTGCTGGTAATAACTGGCGTGACATTGTAGTGCAGAGACCAACGGTGCTCGTTAGCTCGTCATTAACACGGCTAGCTAAGACAGCAACAACTTGGTTAACTGGCTGAAATAGGTCTTCAATTCATGAACGGCCAAATAAATATATACAGAGCCACATTCGCTGTTGACTTTAGGATATATGAACCAGTTTTCCAAAACCACTATTGTGTTATACAGTTTGAAGCAGTTTTTATGTACAGAGGAAGAGGACTCGAACCTGCTCTCAGAATATCTGTCAGACTGAGGAGCGGGCAGACCAACTTCCCAAATAGGGGAGAAGCACTCAAACCACACTAGTTGTTCTTTCAAAGAAAATAATACAAAAATGGTACGTCCGAAGACCTCTCGTATTACCAACATTACTACAATGGCAGCAAATATTTTAATGAATTCAGTAACACGTAATGAAAGGAAACGTTATTTATATCACCCCTTTTCCTATGGTGAATGGTTTCACCCACTACTCTCCCGGAACTGAGGCTTTCATCAACAGTTTCACGTTGTTCCGCCTTTGGTGACTAAAACAGCTAATAACGTAGCTAAATACTGACATTATCCTCAATCGAGATATTTGTTCATATCTAAATACATGCCTCTGCTTTGGTCTATTCCATTGATATTGTCAAACTGAACATTACATTGAACATGTGAGTCATTTAGCAGACGCTCTTATCCAGAGAGACTTACAGTCGTGACTGGATACATTTTCATACGTTGCATTGGCAGGACAATTCCATTGGTAGTTGGGAGGAGAGCAGAAACAGCCTAACACCTCCACTGATGTGTATTCATGACCCTCCCATGTCTAATGTGTATTCATGACCCCCCCATGTCTAATGTGTATTCATGACCTCCCCCCCATGTCCAATGTGTATTCATGACCCCCCCCCCATGTCTAATGTGTATTCATGACCCCCCATCTCTAATTTGTATTCGTGACCCCCCCCATCTCTAATGTGTATTCATGACCCCCCCATGTCTAATGTGTATTCATGACCCTCCCATGTCTAATGTGTATTCATGACCCCCCCATGTCTAATGTGTATTCATGACCTCCCCCATGTCCAATGTGTATTCATGACCCCCCCCATGTCTAATGTGTATTCATGACCCCCCATCTCTAATTTGTATTCATGACCCCCCATCTCTAATGTGTATTCATGACCCCCCCCCATGTCCAATGTGTATTCATGACCCTCCCATGTCTAATGTGTATTCATGACCCCCCATGTCCAATGTGTATTCATGACCCTCCCATGTCTAATGTGTATTCATGACCCCCCCATGTCTAATGTGTATTCATGACCCCCCATCTCTAATTTGTATTCATGACCCCCCCATCTCTAATGTGTATTCATGACCCCCCCCCATGTCTAATGTGTATTAATGCCCCCCCCCATCTCTAATGTGTATTCATGACCCCCCCATGTCTAATGTGTATTCATGACCCCCCATCTCTAATTTGTATTCATGACCCCCCATGTGTAATGTGTATTCATGACCCCCATCTCTAATGTGTATTCATGACCTCCCCCCCTTGTCCAATGTGTATTCATGACCTCCCCCCCATGTCCAATGTGTATTCATGACCCTCCCATGTCTAATGTGTATTCATGACCCCCCCATGTCTAATGTGTATTCATGACCTCCCCCCCATGTCTAATGTGTATTCATGACCCCCCCCCATGTCTAATGTGTATTCGTGACCCCCCATGTCTAATGTGTATTCATGACCCCCATCTCTAATTTGTATTCGTGACCCCCCCATGTGTAATGTGTATTCATGACCCCCCCCCATCTCTAATGTGTATTCATGACCCCCCCATGTCCAATGTGTATTCATGACCCCCATGTCCAATGTGTATTCATGACCCGCCCAATGTTTAATGTGTATTCATCACCCCCCATCTCTAATGTGTATTCATGACCCCCCCATGTGTAATGTGTATTCATGACCCCCCATCTCTAATGTGTATTCATGACCTCCCCCCCATGTCCAATGTGTATTCATGACCCCCCCATGTCCAATGTGTATTCATGACCCGCCCAATGTTTAATGTGTATTCATCACCCCCATCTCTAATGTGTATTCATGACCCCCATGTCTAATGTGTATTCATGACCCCCCCATCTCTAATGTGTATTCATGACCCCCCCCATGTCTAATGTGTATTCATGACCCCCATGTCTAATGTGTATTCATGACCCCCCATCTCTAATGTGTATTCATGACCCCCCCATGTCTAATGTGTATTCATGCCCCCCCCCCCATCTCTAATGTGTATTCATGACCCCCCTTGCCTAATGTGTATTCATCAACCCCCCGTCCTCTTTTGTCAGCATGGCAACCTGTAAACATCGATTCATGACCCTCCCATGTCTAATGTCTATTCATGACCCTCCCATGTCCAATGTGTATTCGTGAACCGCCCATGTCTAATGTGTATTCATGACCCCCATCTCTAATGTGTATTCATGACCTCCCCCATGTCTAATGTGTATTCATGCCCCCCCCCCCCATCTCTAATGTGTATTCATGACCCCCCGTCCTCTTTTGTCAGCATGGCAACCTGTAAACATCGATTCATGACCCTCCCATGTCTAATGTGTATTCATGACCCCCCCCATGTCTAATGTGTATTCATGACCCCCCATGTCTAATGTGTATTCATGCCCCCCCATCTCTAATGTGTATTCATGACCCCCATCTCTAATGTGTATTCATGACCTCCCCCCCATGTCCAATGTGTATTCATGACCCTCCCATGTCTAATGTGTATTCATGACCCCCCCATGTCTAATGTGTATTCATGACCCCCCATGTCTAAAGTGTATTCATGCCCCCCCCCCATCTCTAATGTGTATTCATGACCCCCCATATCTAATGTGTATTCATGCCCCCCCCCCCCCATCTCTAATGTGTATTCATGACCCCCCTTGCCTAATGTGTATTCATGACCCCCCTCCTCTTTTGTCAGCATGGCAACCTGTAAACATCTATTCATGACCCTCCCATGTCTAATGTCTATTCATGACCCTCCCATGTCCAATGTGTATTCATGAACCCCCCATGTCTAATGTGTATTCATGACCCCCATCTCTAATGTGTATTCATGACCCCCCCCATGTCTAATGTGTATTCATGACCCCCATCTCTAATGTGTATTCATGACCCCCCCCATGTCCAATGTGTATTCATGACCCCCCCCATGTCCAATGTGTATTCATGACCCTCCCATGTCTAATGTGTATTCATGACCCCCCCATGTCTAATGTGTATTCATGACCTTCCCCCCATGTCCAATGTGTATTCATGACCCCCCCCCCATGTCTAATGTGTATTCATGACCCCCCATGTCTAATGTGTATTCATGACCCCCCATCTCTAATTTGTATTCATGACCCCCCCATGTGTAATGTGTATTCATGACCCCCCATCTCTAATGTGTATTCATGACCCCCCCCATGTCCAATGTGTATTCATGACCCCCCATGTCTAATGTGTATTCATGACCCCCCCATGTCTAATGTGTATTCATGACCCCCCCCCATGTCTAATGTGTATTCATGCCCCCCATCTCTAATGTGTATTTATGACCCCCCATGTCTAATGTGTATTCATGCCCCCCCCCCAACTCTAATGTGTATTCATGACCCCCCCATGTCTAATGTGTATTCATGAACCCCCCCATCTCTAATGTGTATTCATGACCCCCCCATGTCTAATGTGTATTCATGACCCCCCCATCTCTAATGTGTATTCATGACCCCCCCCATGTTTAATGTGTATTCATGACCCCCCCCCCCCCATGTCCAATGTGTATTCATGACCCCCCATCTCTAATGTGTATTCATGACCCCCCCATGTCTAATGTGTATTCATGACCCCCCCATGTCTAATGTGTATTCATGACCCCCCCCCATCTCTAATGTGTATTCATGACCCCCCCATGTCTAATGTGTATTCATGACCCCCCCCATGTCTAATGTGTATTCATGACCCCCCATGTCTAATGTGTATTCATGACCCCCCCCCATGTCTAATGTGTATTCATGACCCCCATGTCTAATGTGTATTCATGACCCCCCCCCCCCCCATCTCTAATGTGTATTCATGACCCCCCCATGCCTAATGTGTATTCATGACCCCCCCCCCCCATCTCTAATGTGTATTCATGGGTCAAACGTTTCAGGTAGCCTTCCACAAGCTTCCCACAATAAGTTGGGTGAATTTTCAGTCATGACCCACTGAAATTGTGATACAGTGAAATAATCTGTCTGTAAACAATTGTAGGAAAAATTACCTGTGTCATGCACAAAGTAGATGTCCTAACCGACTTGCCAAAACTGTAGTTTGTTAACAAGAACATTTGTGGAGTGGTTGAAAAATGTGTTTTAATGACTTCAACCTAAGTGTATGTAAACTTCCAACTTCAACTGTATGTGAAACTTTGTTTCCTGTGGGTTTTTTCAGAACAGATCAGTTTGCTGTATTTAGCTGAGTTCAACCACTGATCTGAGAAAAGTTTTTCACACCATTGAAATAAGGAAGTAATGAGAGACAAGTCATAAAGCCGAGCAGTATGTTCCATTCTTCAGTCCTCTCTACATGACAGTAGACTGTATAGCTCAGTGGAGCCCCATTTAGAGACAGATATGATACCTGCAATAATATTCATGATCTTATTCTGGAGCACAGGTAGGATGCTGTTATAGTGATATACACTTGTGACAGTTACTGAGATATGATTTCATATTGTAAGATATATTATAATTTGCAGGGCTAGTAAAATAACATTCAACTGGAAAAAGACAGTAAATATCTGTCTCAAAGCAGGACAATGATGTGATCACCTGTAAATGTACTTTACTGTAGTCTAACTGTCCATCTGAGGACAGGCACTAATGTCAGTTAAGTTGTGATGGTGTCATGTATCTGACTGTTGTATATTCAGTGTGTCAATGATTGATTGTATCTGTCTCTATGTAAATGAATGAGAGTATATATTATGTATTATATATTATATTGGTGTCATGTAAGAGTAGGAGAAGGGAGGGGTGTAGATGATAGAGGTCTATGAGCTGAGTCAAGCTCAACAGGCCTGATGCTACATGTCAGGAAGAGAGAGAGAACAAGAGATAGGAGGGGAGGGGGTGAGGAGGGCAGAGGAGAGAGAGACGAGGGGAGGAGACAGAGTATAGCTGAGGGAAGGAGGGGGTGGGGAGGGCAGAGGAGAGGAGAGGAGAGGAGAGGAGAGGAGAGGAGAGAAGAGGAGAGGAGAGGAGAGGAGAGAGAGAGAGGAGGGGAGGAGACAGAGTATAGCTGAGGGAAGGAGGGGGTGGGGAGGGCAGAGGAGAGAGAGAGGAGGGGAGGAGACAGAGTATAGCTGAGTGAAGTAGGGGTGGGAGGGCAGAGGAGAGAGAGAGGAGGGGAAGGGGTGGGGATGGCAGAGGAAAGAGAGAGGAGGGGAGGAGACAAAGTATATCTGAGGGAAGGAGGGGGTGGGGAGGACAGAGGAGAGAGAGAGGAGGGGAGGAGGAGACTGTCAGGATTTGGCCAGGGTTGTTCCGGTTTTTGGTCACTAGATGCCCCCATTGTGCTTTTTGACCTTTTGCTTTCCCTTGATCCCCATTATTATTTGTACCTGTGCCTCGTTTTCCCCTGATTGTATTTAAACCCTTAGTTTCTCTCAGTTCTTTGCTCTGTGTTTGTATGTTAGCACCCAGCCCTAGTATTCTGTGAACTCTTGTTGATCCCGGTGGACGCTCTTGTGGAATTCTGTTTTTGTTGTTCTTGTTTATTTATTTTTGAGTATCTTTTGAGGCTTTTTATGCTATTCCTACCACCTTGTGGATTTACCTTTTTGTCTTGGAGGATTACCTTGTGGATTACCTTGTTCTTGTGGAATTCCTTTTGAGGTTGTGGAGTTGCATGTTTTCCTGAAGGACTTCACTTTTTACTTTATTAAATACACCGTCTCAAATACTGCTGTGTCTGCCTCATCTTCTGGGTTCTGCTGACTATTCGTGGCTCAGTTGGTTAAGTGACTGTTTCTCACTCCGGAGACCCGGGTTCGTAACCGGGTCCTGACAGAAACACAGAGCCAAAAATGAACCCAGAGGCAGCCAGTTCCCAGGACCTTGTTGCCATGCTGTCCCACCACCAGGAGACTGTCCAACGCCACGAAGCCGCCCTGGTTCAGCAAGAGGCCTTAATGGCTAGACATTCTCATCTTCTGTCGGAGATGCTGACTTCCATAAAGCAGATATCTGATCGACTTACCCCGGCAACAGTTCCCGTCCCAGTAGCTCAGATTCACGTACCCATGGCAGTTAACCCCCTGGCTGAACCTCGTCTTCCACCTCCCCAACGGTTCTCAGGTGATCCAAGTGCTTGTAAAGGGTTTCTCACCCAATGTTCTCTCTCCTTCGAGTTGCAACCCTCGTCGTTTCCCACCGACCGGTCTAAGATCGCTTATATCATCACCCTGCTGTCGGAAAAAGCCCTGGCCTGGGCTACTGCTGTGTGGGATGCCCATAGTTCCTGCTGTGCCAGCTACTCTGCCTTTGCTGAGGAATTCAAACGAGTGTTTCAAGGCCCAAGCAGTGGTCCTGACTCAGCCAAACAGCTCCTGACTCTCCACCAAGGTTGGCGCAGCGTGACGGACTATGCCATCCAGTTCCGCACGGTGGCAGCAGCGAGTGGCTGGAACAACGAGGCGCTCACGGTGTGCTTTCTGAAAGGCCTTTCCGACACTATCCAAGATGAACTGGCCACTCGAGTCCCCACCTTTATCCTCGCTGGCTCCACCGGAACCCATGCAGATTGGACGCATCTCCCAGGCTGAGAGAGACCGGATGAGGGAGCGACGCTGTCTATATTGCGGCAAACCGGGCCATTTCCGTTCCACGTGTCCCGGGCTCCAGGGAAACGCTCTGTCCCGTACAGACCGGGAGGAACTGTAACGGGAAACATAACCTCCTCCCATCCGTCCAACTCCCGTCTGCTCATTCCAGTCACCCTTTGCTGGGACAACCACAAGCTTCACCTTCAAGCCTTGGTAGACTCTGGAGCCGCAGGTAACTTCATGGATGGTGTCTGGGCGAAGGAGAATGGCATTCCCTCTGAACCTCTAAGTGACCCCATGAGGGTTACTACATTGGATGGAAGCCCTTTGGGATCTGGACTTGTCACTCATGTCACTACCTCCTTGCGACTTTCAGTTTCACAACACCAGGAATTGATGAACTTTCATTTGATCTCCTGTTCCGAGTTCCCTCTCGTCCTTGGATACCCCTGGCTTCACAGCCATAACCCTCACATCGACTGGTCTGTGGGCACTATCAAGCAGTGGGGTCCTACGTGCCAAGCTACTTGTATTTTCCCGAATTCCCGAGTTCTACTCCCGAGTCTTTAGAATCCATCGACCTGACCCGAGTTCCCGAGTGTTACCATGACCTCAAACTGGTGTTTAGCAAACAGAGGGCCACCATGCTACCACCCCATAGACCTTATGATTGCCCCATCGACCTGTTTCCGGGCACTTGCCCCCAGGGGTCGGATCTTTTCCCTATCTCCACCCGAACGAGCTGCTATGGATACCTACATCAAGGACGCTCTGGAAGCAGGCCTCATGCGTCCATCCACCTCCCGGCGGGAGCAGGGTTTTTCTTTGTGGCCAAGAAAGACGGTGGATTACGTCCTTGCATCGACTACCGGGGACTCAGGAGAGTGAGAGGAGAGGGAGGAGGAGGGGAGGAGACAGAGTATAGCTGAGGGAAGGAGGCATGATGAGGGTGCTGCAGCTCCCCCACAAAAATAAAAAAAAATACAAATATGTCATTTATAATTTCTTGTAAACTTCTGGGAAAAAATGTTCACCCTAGTGGTCCAGTACGGTATCAGCGGTTTGATACAGCCTTCTGTAGGGAGCCAGAAATACACTTTTTGCTTATAGGGGCGGCAGGTAGCCTATTGGTTAAAGTGTTGGGCCAGTAACTGAAAGGTTGCTTGATTGAATCCCTGAGCTGACAAGGTAAAAATCTGTAGTTCTGCCCATGAATAAGGTAGTTAACCCACTGTTCCTAGTCTGTTAATGTAAATATGAATTTGTTCTGAACTGACTTGCCTAGTTAAATAAAACAACAGGACGACACCATCATCCTCTGTCTGCATCCTCATCCCTACCTGTAGTCTACCTACCTCTGTCTGCATCCTCATCCCTACCTGTAGTCTACCTACCTCTGTCTGCATCCTCATCCCTACCTGTAGTCTACCTACCTCTGTCTGCATCCTAATCCCTAACTGTAGTCTACCTTTCTCTGTCTGCATCCTCATCCCTACCTGTCTACCTACCTCTGTCTCATCCTCATCCCTACCTGTAGTCTACCTACCTCTGTCTGCATCCTCATCCCTCTGTAGTCTACCTACCTCCTGTAGCATCCTCATCCCTACCTGTAGTCTACCTACCTCTGTCTGCATCCTCATCCCTACCTGTAGTCTACCTACCTCTGTCTGCATCCTCATCCCTACCTGTAGTCTACCTACCTCTGTCTGCATCCTCATCCCTACCTGCATCCTCATCCCTACCTGTCTGTCTACCTACCTCTGTCTGCATCCTCATCCCTACCTGTAGTCTACCTACCTCTGTCTGCATCCTCATCCCTACCTGTAGTCTACCTACCTCTGTCTGCATCCTCATCCCTACCTGTAGTCTACCTACCTCTGTCTGCATCCTCATCCCTACCTGTAGTCTACCTACCTCTGTCTGCATCCTCATCCCTACCTGTAGTCTACCTACCTCTGTCTGCATCCTCATCCCTACCTGTACCTCTGTCTGCATCCTAATCCCTACCTGTAGTCTACCTACCTCTGTCTGCATCCTCATCCCTACCTGTAGTCTACCTACCTCTGTCTGCATCCTCATCCCTACCTGTAGTCTACCTACCTCTGGTTTAATGCATTTCCACCTCACACTCCATCAGTGTTGCTTGTCCATCTTCCTGAATTAAAAGATCAACAGATCAATATTGCTGGCATAACATCATTAAATATTGCTAAAATATTTATCTATAGTGTGGATGTAGGGCTGTTTTTATTATACAATGAGCACCCAGATGCTGCTTATTCAACACAATAATATCAGACAGACCAGCTGGCCCGTGTTGACTACAATGTTGCAATGTGAATATTATCAGAGTTGTCTTGTTGGTACTAAATGTTTCAGTTTCTCCGAGCCGCATTTGTAACGACGTTCTTCTGTTGAAGGAGGAGCGGACCAAAATGCAGCGTGGTGGTTACTCATGTTTATTGATGAAAAATGACTTGACATGAAAATACTGAAAGGTACAAAAACAACAGACGGAAACGTGAAAAACTATACAGCCTGTCTGGTGAAACTATACACAGAGACAGGAACAATCACCCACCAAACACTCAAAGAATATGGCTGCCTAAATATGGTTCCCAATCAGAGACAACGATAATCACCTGACTCTGATTGAGAACCGCCTCAGGCAGCCATAGACTATGCTAGACACCCCACAAAACCCCAAGACAAAAACACACCAGTATAACCCATGTCACACCCTGGCCTGACCGAAATAAATGAAGAATAAACATAATATATTTCGACCAGGGCTTGACAGCATTGTTCGTTTATACAATGTTTCAATATTATCAGAGCCACCTTGTTGATGCAATGCTTCAGTGTTCACAGAATGTTTCCTTTCCCTGGAGAATAATGCAGACAGGCAAATACAACATGATCTGGGTGCAGACATCATGAGGAACATCTCTGAATGCAGAGCAACAATGTAGGTGGGAAGAACATGAGACAATGACACTGTCATAGTAAACTATACGGACCGATCCACAAGGGTGACTTCATATACATTATAGCAGGGGGTCAACAGTGACACTTTACAATTGATCCTACAATTTCTAAAGATCTGCGTGACTGTAATTATTTCCACATTATTTTATGATACTCAACTGAGCCCCAAAAAAGTTTAACTGCCCACAAACTGAATATTTCAAGCTGGCTACTGGACAGAAACTTTGTCCATTCAACCACAGGCCACGGAGCACCACTATGCATTGCCTTCCTGTATGGAGGCGCTGTCCAATCAGCGGTGTGGGTTCAGGTGAAGGTTAAATATTGTATTGTTTCTGTTCATTTCTGAGTGATGTTCTATCGATTCCCTGCATCATTTCATGTTTTCATGTATCTGAGTTATTTACCTTCAAGCAGGCAGAAATATGTCCAGTATGACGAAGCACCGTGATAAAGTCTCACCACACCGGAAGTTAATGGGAATATGACTTTTAGATCACAAAAATGTTATTCATACACGTCAGATTTCAATACTGGATGATTTAACTCGGGAGGTCTTCTCTCGAATGAGCCATTGATATTCCTGCCTTGAGAAACTGGTCATTTAACGGAGGGTCTTACAGGTGTCTCCTATTTGTCTGCCTCTTTAGTCCAGGATGCATTGCGTGGTGCCTTTGCCAGATACATTATAGAAAGGAGATAGGAATCTAATTTAATGGAACAATATATAACGCCCTTCCCAGCAGACTGTCGACCAATCACCTTCAGGTTGTCATGCTGCGTCACGCGGTTGTTAAGATAATCGTCACGCAATTCCTTCTCATAGTCAGTATACTTTATGTCGAGAAATGTGCCTGTTTTCTTCGAAAGTACGTTATGCCACGATTCCAAAGCTATAAGATACTACCAATAGCAAGTTAATTACCTCACATCTCAGAAAAGACTAGATTTTAACAAGGCTAATCTGAAAACAAGACTCCCTAAAATGTATCAGCATATCGATTGCGCCACCAGGGCTGGCAAAACCTTGGATCATTGTTATTCTAACTTCCGCGATGCATATAAGGCCCTGCCCCACCCCCCTTTCGGAAAAGCTGACCACAACTCCATTTTGCTGATCCCTGCCTACAGACAGAAACTAAAACAAGAAGCTCCCACGCTGAGGTCTGTCCAACGCTGGTCCGACCAAGCTGATTCCACACTCCAAGACTGCTTCCATCACGTGGACTGGGACATGTTTCGCATTGCGTCAGACAACAACATTGACGAATACGCTGATTCGGTGTGCGAGTTCATTAGAACGTGCGTTGAAGATGTCATTCCCATAGCAATGATTAAAACATTCCCTAACCAGAAACCGTGGATTGATGGCAGCATTCGCGTGAAACTGAAAGCGCGAACCATTGCTTTTAATCAGGGCAAGGTGACTGGTAATATGACTGAATACAAACAGTGCAGCTATTCCCTCCGTAAGGCTATCAAACAAGCTAAGCGTCAGTATAGAGACAAAGGAGAATCTCAATTCAACGGCTCAGACACAAGAGGTATGTGGCAGGGTCTACAGTCAATCATGGACTATAAGAATAAATCCAGCTCAGTCACGGACCAGGATGTCTTGCGCCCAGGCAGACTAAATAACTTTTTTGCACACTTTGAGGACAATACAGTGCCACTGACATGGCCTACAATGAAAACATGCGGTCTCTCCTTCACTGCAGCCGAGGTGAGTAAAACATTTAAACGTGTTAACCCTCGCAAGGCTGCAGGCCCAGACGGCATCCCCAGCCGCGCCCTCAGAGCATGCGCAGACCAGCTGGCGGGTGTGTTTACGGACATATTCAATCAATCCCTATACCAGTCTGCTGTTCCCACATGCTTCAAGAGGGCCACCATTGTTCCTGTTCCCAAGAAAGCTAAGGTAACTGAGCTAAATGACTACCGCCTCGAAGCACTCACTTCCGTCATCATGAAGTGCTTTGAGAGACTAGTCAAGGACCATATCACCTCCACCCTACCTGACACCCTAGACCCACTCCAATTTGCTTACCGCCCAAATAGGTCCACAGACGACGCAATCTCAACCACACTGCACACTACCCTAACCCATCTGGACAAGAGGAATACCTATGTGAGAATGCTGTTCATCGACTACTGCTCGGCATTTAACACCATAGTACCCTCCAAGCTCGTCATCAAGCTCGAGACCCTGGGTCTCGACCCTGCCCTGTGCAACTGGGTACTGGACTTCCTGACAGGCTGCCCCCAGGTGGTGAGGGTAGGCAACAACTTCTCCACCCCGCTGATCCTCAAAACTGGGGCCCCACAAGGGTGCGTTCTGAGCCCTCTCCTGTACTCCCTGTTCACCCACGACTGCGCGGCCACGCACGCCTCCAACTCATTCATCAAGTTTGCGGACAACACAACAGTGGTAGGCTTGATTACCAACAACGACGAGACGGCCTACAGGGAGGAGGTGAGGGCCCTCGGAGTGTGGTGTCAGGAAAATAACCTCACACTCAACGTCAACAAAACTAAGGAGATGATTGTGGACTTCAGGAAACAGCAGAGGGAACACCCCCCTATCCACATCGATGGAACAGTAGTGGAGAGGGTAGTAAGTCTTAAGTTCCTGGGCATACACATCACAGACAAACTGAATTGGTCCACTCACACAGACAGCATCTTGAAGAAGGCACAGCAGCGCCTCTTCAACCTCAGGAGGCTGAAGAAATTCGGCTTGTCACCAAAAGCACTCACAAACTTCTACAGATGCACAATCGAGAGCATCCTGGCGGGCTGTATCACCGCCTGGTACGGCAACTGCTCTGCCCACAACCGTGAGGCTCTCCACAGGGTAGTGAGATCTGCATCACCGGGGGCAAACTACCTGCCCTCCGGGACATCTACACCACCCGATGTCACAGGAAGGCCATAAAGATCATCAAGGACAACACCGACCCGAGCCACTGCCTGTTCACCCCGCTATCATCCAGAAGGCGAGGTGCGTACAGGTGCATCAAAGCTGGGACCAAGAGACTGAAAAACAGCTTCTATCTCAAGGCCATCAGACTGTTAAACAGCAACCACTAACATTGAGTGGCTGCTGCCAACACACTGACTCAACTCCAGCCACTTTAATAATGGGAATTGATGGGAAAGGATGTAAAATATATCACTAGCCACTTTAAACAATGCTACCTAATATAATGTTTACATACCCTACATTATTCATCTCATATGTATACGTATATACTGTACTCTATCATCTACTGCATCCTTATGTAATACATGTATCACTAGCCACTTTAACTATGCCACTTTGTTTACATACTCATCTCATATGTATATACTGTACTCGATACCATCTACTGTATCTTGCCTATGCTGCTCTGCACCATCACTCATTCATATCTTTATGTACATATTCTTTATCCCCTTACACTGTGTATAAGAAATTAGTTTTGGAATTGTTAGTTAGATTACTTGTTGGTTATTACTGCATTGTCGGAACTGGAAGCACAAGCATTTCGCTACACTCGCATTAACATCTGCTAACCATGTGCATGTGACAAATAAAATTTGATTTGATTTGATGTTGTACTTCTCGTTGACTAAATTCGTGTTAATGTTGTTAGAGTTGCGTAAATTCGAATCTGGTATCAGGATAAATATAACAATGAGTCACCGATTTTATACTATGTATTTTTTATTAGCTAAGTAATAAATGGCAAATGCAACATTCGTATATACGGGCTCACTGTAATACCACGCAGGGCAGAACAGAGAACTGACAAGATGTATGTAAACGGTATTCTTTATACTGTGATAGACAGTTCCAACCCGTCTGTTGGCCTATCACAGTAGAGACTGGGCGTGGTTTAAACTTGCTCAGCCTATTGCAGGCGCGCAGGCGGGTCCCCGCCTCTTGGCACTTCTGTTGATAGATGTAACTGTTGCTGTGAAGAACATCCAGGTTCTCATACCGTTATCTCGCACCTGCCTCCTGTTATCTAACAAAAGACCGCTTGTTCTCGCAACACCCCGCTCTGAATGTGCCCCCCTCCCAACTCATTGAACAGTTCCTGTCTTCATGCTTCTCTGTATTTTTCCATCATGAGAAAGTCCCATGGCCCTGATACTTTTAACAATGTTTCAAGTCAGCTATGTTGCATAACACATACATACATCCACACAAGCCCACAGCAGATAATATTCAATCATATATATGGTAATGGCTATAATGTAAAACACAGGATCCTACAATGCTGGGTTTTTGAGCTCGCGCCCAGCAGACTCCATTCACTCCGTGAAGGAGAGCGATCCCTGTCCCAGAGTCGCCCAGAATGCACTGCGTGGGCCAATGACGTAGCATCGTCAACGTTTCCCATCTCCTCAAAAGTATATCTGCCGTTGTGATTTAAACTCCACTCTGGGAGACACATCGATCTGCAGGTTGAACATGGTGAGATTGGAGAGATTGGAGACTCCTAAATTGATAGTGCAGTTTGTTTAGGTGATTTAACAGCCAGTTAGCTACTTCACATGCTGATATTGTCTTTGGTATTATTGTGTGTAGATGCATTTAGCTAGCCAGCCAGCCAGCCCACACAGAGAGCATTGCATTGTGGATTTTGTAGTCAACTTGAGCTGCAACAGATTTCCACAACGATGTTCCATCTTGTTACATCCTTATTATTAGGGAAGCACCGATAGTAAATTGCTTCATTAGCTTCAACTGGTGGAGGGACTCTAACATCCCATTTAGCCATACCCTAGGTTTATCTGTATTTCTACACACCCCATTTAGCCATACCCTAGGTTTATCTGTATTTCTACACACCCCATTTAGCCATACCCTAGGTTTATCTGTATTTCTACACACCCCATTTAGCCATACCCTAGGTTTATCTGTATTTCTACACACCCCATTTAGCCATACCCTAGGTTTATATATTATTTCTACACACCCCATTTAGCCATACCCTAGGTTTATCTGTATTTCTACACCCCCCAAACTAGGTTTATCTGTATTTTCAACACACCTAGGTTTACTGCATCACAGCTGCATAATCTGTATTTTACACAGCATTTAGACAACTAGGTTTATCTGTATTTCAGGTACCCCTTTACCATACCCTAGGTTTATCTGTATTTCTACACCCCATTTCATACCCTATCTATGCACACCCCTTTCAACTATACTGATGCAGGTATCCTTTTACACAGCTAGACAACTATACTGACCCCATTTGCAGGTACCCCATTTCAACTTACTGATGCATTTCTAGACCCTTTCAACTATACTGTGCAGGTCCCTTTCAACTATACTGATGCAGGTACCTTTCAACTATACTGATGCAGGTACCTTTTACACAGCTAGACAACTATACTGATGCAGGTACCTTTTATACTGATGCAGGTACCTTTCAACTATCAACTATACTGATGCAGGTACCTTTACCTATACTGATGCAGGTACCTTTACCACAGCTAGACAACTATACTGATGCAGGTACCTTTTTACACAGCTAGACAACTATACTGATGCAGGTACCTTTTACTCAGCTAGACAACTATACTGATGCAGGTACCTTTTTCAACTATACTGATGCAGGTACCTTTTACACAGCTAGACAACTATACTGATGCAGGTACCTTTCAACTATACTGATGCAGGTACCTTTCAACTATACTGATGCAGGTACCTATTGATACACCTTTCAACTATACTGATGCAGGTCCCTTTCAACTATACTGATGCAGGTACACCTAGACAACTATACTGATGCAGGTCCCTTTCAACTATACTGATGCAGGTCCCTTTCAACTATACTGATGCAGGTACCTTTCAACTATACTGATGCAGGTCCCTTTCAACTATACTGATGCAGGTACCTTTTACACTGATGCAGGTCCCTTTCAACTATACTGATGCAGGTACCTGATGCAGGTTTACACAGCTAGACAACTATACTGATGCAGGTACCTTTTACACAGCTAGACAACTATACTGATGCAGGTACCTTTTACACAGCTAGACAACTATACTGATGCAGGTACCTTTTTCAACTATACTGATGCAGGTACCTTTCAACTATACTGATGCAGGTACCTTTTCAAGCTGATAGGTCCCTTTCAACTATACTGATGCAGGTCCCTTTTTACTGATGCAGGCTGATGCAGGACAACTATACTGATGCAGGCTGATGCAGGTCCCTTTTACTGATGCAGGCTAGACAACTATACTGATGCAGGTCCCTTTCAACTATACTGATGCAGGTCCCTTTCAACTATACTGATGCAGGTCCCTTTCAACTATACTGATGCAGGTCCCTTTCAACTATACTGATGCAGGTCCCTTTCAACTATACTGATGCAGGTCCCTTTCAACTATACTGATGCAGGTCCCTTTCAACTATACTGATGCAGGTCCCTTTCAACTATACTGATGCAGGTACCTTTCAAGGTCCCTTTCAACTATACTGATGCAGGTCCCTTTCAACTATACTGATGCAGGTACCTTTCAACTATACTGATGCAGGTCCCTTTCAACTATACTGATGCAGGTACCTTTCACACTAGCTAGACAACTATACTGATGCAGGTACTGACAGGTCCCTTCAACTATACTGATGCAGGTACCTTTTACACTGATGCAGGTCCCTTTCAACTATACTGATGCAGGTACCTTTTACACAGCTCAACTATACTGATGCAGGTACCTTTCAACTATACTGATGCAGGTACCTTTCAACTATACTGATGCAGGTCCCTTTCAACTATACTGATGATCCCTTTCAACTATACTGATGCAGGTACCTATTTACACAGCTAGGTCCCTTTCAACTATACTGATGCAGGTACCTTTCAACTATACTGATGCAGGTCCCTTTCAACTATACTGATGCAGGTACCTTTTTCAGCTAGACAACTATACTGATGCAGGTCCCTTTTATACAGCTACAACTATACAACTATACTGATGCAGGTACTGATGCAGGTACTATACTCAACTGCAGGTCCCTTTCAATACTGATGCAGGTCCCTTTTACTCAGCTAGACAACTATAGACAACTATACTGATGCAGGTCCTTTCAACTATACTGATGCAGGTACCTTACTTGCACACAGCTGAGGTCCCTTTCAACTATACTGATGCAGGTCCCTTTTATACAGCTGATGACAACTATACTGATGCAGGTACCTTTCAACTATACTGATGCAGGTACCTTTTACACAGGCTAGACAACTATACTGATGCAGGTACCTTTTACACAGCTAGACAACTATACTGATGCAGGTACCTTTTACTGACAGCTAGCACAACTATACTGATGCAGGTACCTTTTACACAGCTAGTCCCTTTCAACTATACTGATGCAGGTCCCTTTCAACTATACTGATGCAGGTACCTTTTACACAGCTAGACAACTATACTGATGCAGGTACCTTTTACACAGCTAGGCAACTATACTGACAAGTGTCCATGATAGTAGGATCACCAGGTCAGTTTAGTCGTGAGCTTGTGCTAAATGAAGCTAGTTAGCTAGCTAGCTAACCTTGCCAATGAGGTGTGTGTGAAAGAAATAGTCAAATAAGTTGTGCTAGTTACTACCCCTGATAACTTTCCCAAATAATAATGTTTGAAAGAGTGTGAGTGTGTATGCTAGATAAATAGTAATGGAAGGTCTGGCTTTCCAAGACATTCTGTTCATCTGCAAGCAGACCTGATGATTGTAGATGGAGGGAGAACCTGTTATTTACAATGGAAGAATATAACTTCCTGTAGCCTATATAATAAAACAATGACAATAATCCCTTCATATATACTGTAGTTGAAGTTATTTTAGTTTCATAAAAAGTGTTCATTAAAACAAATCAGGATGTTTGGTGGATGGATTCATTGTAGATGTTCTGCTGTGTATCGAGGGGTTTATATGAAAGTGGTAGATTTGTAATTCTTTACCAGAGAAAGTTCTGGATTACTTGTCTTTGGGTGACCTCAGGCTTTGACAATTCAGCTACTTTGTTCACAGTCCTACTGTAATGGTCTGGGTAGCTGGTGCAGAGGAGTCAGGACAGTAGAGATGAGTAACACATGTAACTTACTCAAATATTCCAATAACGTGTCGTAAATACAGAGCCCACAGTAACAGACCAAACATACATAAAACAATCCCGCACAAAAACCATGGGGAAAACAGAGGGTTAAATAATGAACCTGTCATTTGGAATTGGAACCAGGCGTGTAAAACAAAGACAAAAACAAATGGAAAATGAAAAGTGGATCGGCGATGGCTAGAAGGCCGATGACGTCGACCGCCGAACGCTGCCCGAACTAGGAGCGGGACTGACTTCTGTGGAAGTTGTAACAGTAACCCCCCTTGGCGCGCAGGGCGATCCGGATGGAGACGGTGGAACTCCCACAGTAACGAAGGGTCCGAAACGTCCTCCTCCGGCACCCAGCATCTCTCTTCCGGACCGTACCCACTCCACGAGGTACTGAAGGCCTTTCGCCCGATGCCTCGAGTCCATTATGGCTCAAACAGCATACGCCGGGCCCCCTCGATGTCCAGAGGGGGTGGAGGAACCACCTGCACCTCAGACTCATGGAGTGGACCAGCCACCACCGGCCTGAGGAGAGACACATGGAACGAGGGGTTAATACGGTAATCGAGGGGAAGCTGTAACCTGAAGCAAACCTCGTTCAGTCTCCTCAGGACTTTGAATGGCCCCACAAACCGCGGGCCCAGCTTCTGGCAGGGCAGGCGGAGGGGAAGGTTTCGGGTCGAGAGCCAGACCAGGGCCTCACTGCGGTGGCGGAGGTGAAAACCAGAGGTAAGGCTGACCGAGACCCCAGACGTTCCATAAACGCCCTCCAGAACCTTGACGTGAACTGGTGACCTCGATCAGACACTATAACCTCTGGCACCCCATAGTGCCGGAAGACGTGTGTAAGCAGGGCCTCCTCAGTCTGTAGGGCCGTTTGGAGACTGGGAAAAGGAAGGAGACGGCAGGACTTAGAGAACTGATCCACAACGACCAGGATCGTGAAGGAGGAAGATCCTTGAGGAAATCCACAGACAGGAGCGACCACGGACATTGTGGAATGGGTAAGGGCTGTAACGTCCCTCTGGGCAGGTGGAGGTCAGTGGGCTCTGTACGTAACGCCGCTCGATGTCCGCATCCAGCTCCCACACTACCGGTGCCACCAGGCAAGAGGCCGGAATTTCGGGAGTGTGATCTATGGACCGCTCCTCTGTGTCATACATCCGGGACAGTGCGTCTGCCTTCGCGTTCTGGGAACCTGGTCTGTAGGACAGTGTGTCTGCCTTAGCGTTCTGGGAAACTGGTCCTTAGGACAGTGCGTCTGGGAACCTCTGTAGGACCTTAGCGTTCTGGGAACCTGGTCTGTAGGACAGTGAAAACAAAACGGGTACAAAAAACATGGCCCACCTTGCCTGGCGAGGGTTCAGTCTCCACCTTGCCTGGCGAGGGTTCAGTCTCCTCGCTGCCCGGATGTACTCCAGATTGCGGTGGTCAGTCCAGATGAGAATAGGGTGTTTTTATTTTTATTTTTTTATTTTACCTTTATTTAACCAGGCAAGTCAGTTAAGAACAAATTCTTATTTTCAATGACGGCCTGGGAACAGTGGGTTAACTGCCTGTTCAGGGGCAGAACGACAGATTTGTACCTTGTCAGCTCGGGGGTTTGAACTCGCAATCTTCCGGTTACTAGTCCAACGCTCTAACCACTAGGCTACCCTGCCGCTTAGCCCCCTCAAGCCAAAGTCTCCACGCCTTCAGAGCCTTGACAACAGCCAACAGCTCCCGATCCCCCACATCATAGTTTCGCTCCGCCGGGCTGAGCTTCTTCGAAAAGAAAGCAAAGGGGCGGAGCTTTAGTGGCGTACCCGAGCGCTGAGAGAGCACGGCTCCTATCCCAGATCCGGATGAGCCAGCACGGGAGCCGAGGTAAACAGAGCCCTCAGGTGACCAAAAGCCCTGTCCGCCTCAGCCGTCCACTGGTCCCCCCTTCAGCAGTGAGGTATTGGGAGTCGCTACCTGACCAAAGCCCTGGATAAACCTCCGGTAGTAGTTGGCTACCTGACCAAAGCCCTGGATAAACCTCCGGTAGTAGTTGGCTTCCTGACCAAAGCCCTGCACCTCCTTTACTCGGTGGTGCAGGAAGGAAATGCAGTCACTCTCCATCTCCACCCCTGAAGCCAACTCTCCATCTCCACCCCTGAATGAAATCCGGTCACTCTTGGCATCTCCACCCCTGAAGCTGAAATGCAGTCACTCTCCATCTCCACTGTGCAGTGGAAATGCAGTCACTCTCCATCTCCACCCCTGAAGCTGGAAATGCAGTCACTCTCCATCTCCACCACTGAAGTGGAAATGCAGTCACTCTCCATCTCCACCCCTGAAGCTGAAATGCAGTCACTCTCCATCTCCACCCCTGAAGTGGAAATGCAGTCACTCTCCATCTCCACCCCTGAAGCTGAAATGCAGTCACTCTCCATCTCCACCACTGAAGTGGAAATGCAGTCACTCTCCATCTCCACCACTGAAGCTGAAAGGCAGTCACTCTCCATCTCCACCCCTGAAGCTGAAATGCGGTCACTCTCCATCTCCACCCCTGAAGCTGAAATGCAGTCACTCTCCATCTCCACCCCTGAAGCTGAAATGCGGTACCCTAGGAAGGAGACAGACTGTTGGAAGAACAGACATTTCTCAGCCTTGACGTACAGGTCAGGCTCCAACAGTCGACCAAGTACCTTGAGCATCAGGGACACACACTTGGCGCGTGTAGCGGAGTATATCAGAATGTGGTCGATATATACACTACTACACCCTGCCCCTGCAGGTCCCGGAAAATCTTGTCTACAAAGGTCTGGAAGACATCAACCCGTACGGCATGACAAGGTACTCATAGTGCCCTGAGGTGGTACTAAATGACGTCTTCCACTCGTCCCCCTCCCGGATACGCACCAGGTTGTAAGCGCTCCTGAGATCCAATTTTGTGAAGAAGCCCTGTGCATTGACTCTATCGCACTGGATATGAGAGGCAGCAGGTAGCTGTACCTCACAGTGACTTGGTTGATACCTCGATAGTCAATGCACGGGCGCAGACCGCCATCCTTCTTCACCGCCAGAACAAGGACAGGGACCGACTTCAGTGGAAGTCATGACACCTACAACTGTCACCTTATGTAACAGCTGATTTACTTACCTAAAGGCACATCTCAATATGTGGTCCAGGTGTCTTAGTGTTCCTATAGAAAACTGTGTCCAAACACAGCATTAAATAGCATCTAATCAGAATAGTGTACAGAGCTAAGTTATTACAACTATTAAAATGTAATGTGTTTTTTAGTGTTTATTCTGTGTCATTAATAAAATCACTGTTGCCTATTAGATCAATATTAGTGTGAACACATCTGATTGGACTCGATCCATGTTGAGGTGAGACACGTCTGTTTGGACTAGATCCATGTTGAGGTGAGACACGTCTGATTGGACTAGATCCATTGTGAGGTGAGACACGTCTAATTGGACTAGATCCAAGTTGAGGTGAGACATCTGATTGGACTAGATCCATGTTGAGGTGAGACACGTCTAATTGGACTAGATCCATGGTGAGGTGAGACACGTCTAATTGGACGAGATCCATGTTGAGGTGAGACACGTCTGATTGGACTAGATCCATGTTGAGGTGAGACACGTCTAATTGGACTAGATCCATGTTGAGGTGAGACACGTCTAATTGGACTAGATCCATGTTGAGGTGAGACACGTCTAATTGGACTAGATCCATGTTGAGGTGAGACACGTCTTATTGGACTAGATCCATGTTGAGGTGAGACACGTCTAATTGGACTAGATCCATGTTGAGGTGAGACACGTCTGATTGGACTAGATCCATGTTGAGGTGAGACACATCTGATTGGACTAGATCCATGTTGAGGTGAGACACGTCTGATTGGATTAGATCCATGTTGAGGTGAGACCATTCCATGTCTTTATTGGTTTGTGTGAGAAGGCAGTTTGGGAGAAGGTGGTGGACCGTTTGAGGATTCTACAGTTCCCCTGGTGGAGGTTCTTGGAACACTGATATTTAAGTCTGAGGTTGATGAAAACAAATTTGGTGCTGCAATGTTGTGTGTTATCTTGAATACCAGGCAGATGTTGGAGTACAGAATGAAATGGAGAGGAGAAGGAGAGGAGAGGAGAACAGGGCTCCGGGCAGCCGAGCGGAAATGGAGGAAAACTCGCCTCCCTGCGGACCTGGCATCCTTTCACTCCCTCCTCTCTACATTTTCCTCCTCTGTCTCTGCTGCTAAAGCCACTTTCTACCACTCTAAATTCCAAGCATCTGCCTCTAACCCTAGGAAGCTCTTTGCCACCTTCTCCTCCCTCCTGAATCCTCCCCCCCCCTCCCTCTCTGCAGATGACTTCGTCAACCATTTTGAAAAGAAGGTCGACGACATCCGATCCTCGTTTGCTAAGTCAAACGACACCGCTGGTTCTGCTCACACTGCCCTACCCTGTGCTCTGACCTCTTTCTCCCCTCTCTCTCCAGATGAAATCTCGCTTCTTGTGACGGCCGGCCGCCCAACAACCTGCCCGCTTGACCCTATCCCCTCCTCTCTTCTCCAGACCATTTCCGGAGACCTTCTCCCTTACCTCACCTCGCTCATCAACTCATCCCTGACCGCTGGCTACGTCCCTTCCGTCTTCAAGAGAGCGAGAGTTGCACCCCTTCTGAAAAAACCTACACTTGATCCCTCCGATGTCAACAACTACAGACCAGTATCCCTTCTTTCTTTTCTCTCCAAAACTCTTGAACGTGCCGTCCTTGGCCAGCTCTCCCGCTATCTCTCTCAGAATAACCTTCTTGATCCAAATCAGTCAGGTTTCAAGACTAGTCATTCAACTGAGACTGCTCTTCTCTGTATCACGGAGGCGCTCCGCACTGCTAAAGCTAACTCTCTCTCCTCTGCTCTCATCCTTCTAGACCTATCGGCTGCCTTCGATACTGGGAACCATCAGATCCTCCTCTCCACCCTCTCCGAGTTGGGCATCTCCGGCGCGGCCCACGCTTGGATTGCGTCCTACCTGACAGGTCGCTCCTACCAGGTGGCGTGGCGAGAATCTGTCTCCTCGCCACGCGCTCTCACCACTGGTGTCCCCCAGGGCTCTGTTCTAGGCCCTCTCCTATTCTCGCTATACACCAAGTCACTTGGCTCTGTCATAACCTCACATGGTCTCTCCTATCATTGCTATGCAGACGACACACAATTAATCTTCTCCTTTCCCCCTTCTGATGACCAGGTGGCGAATCGCATCTCTGCATGTCTGGCAGACATATCAGTGTGGATGACGGATCACCACCTCAAGCTGAACCTCGGCAAGACGGAGCTGCTCTTCCTCCCGGGGAAGGACTGCCCGTTCCATGATCTCGCCATCACGGTTGACAACTCCATTGTGTCCTCCTCCCAGAGCGCTAAGAACCTTGGCGTGATCCTGGACAACACCCTGTCGTTCTCAACTAACATCAAGGCGGTGGCCCGTTCCTGTAGGTTCATGCTCTACAACATCCGCAGAGTACGACCCTGCCTCACACAGGAAGCGGCGCAGGTCCTAATCCAGGCACTTGTCATCTCCCGTCTGGATTACTGCAACTCGATGTTGGCTGGGCTCCCTGCCTGTGCCATTAAACCCCTACAACTCATCCAGAACTTCGCAGCCCGTCTGGTGTTCAACCTTCCCAAGTTCTCTCACGTCACCCCGCTCCTCCGCTCTCTCCACTGGCTTCCAGTTGAAGCTCGCATCCGCTACAAGACCATGGTGCTTGCCTACGGAGCTGTGAGGGGAACGGCACCGCAGTACCTCCAGGCTCTTATCAGGCCCTTCACCCAAACAAGGGCACTGCGTTCATCCACCTCTGGCCTGCTCGCCTCCCTAACACTGAGGAAGTACAGTTCCCGCTCAGCCCAGTCAAAACTGTTCGCTGCTCTGGCCCCCAATGGTGGAACAAACTCCCTCACGACGCCAGGACAGCGGAGTCAATCACCACCTTCCGGAGACACTGAAACCCCACCTCTTTAAGGAATACCTAGGATAGGATAAAGTAATCCTTCTCACCCCCCCCTTAAATGATTTAGATGCACTATTGTAAAGTGGCTGTTCCACTGGATGTCATAAGGTGAATTCACCAATTTGTAAGTCGCTCTGGATAAGAGCGTCTGCCAAATGACTTAAATGTAAATGTTAAATGAGAAGTGGGGGGGGGGAAGAGGAGAAGAGAGAGAGAGGGAGGAAGCGAGGGGGAGTAGAGGAGAAGGAGGAGAGGGGAGGAGAGGAGAAGAGAGGGGGAGAAGAGGAGAGAGGAGAGGAGAGAGAGAGGAGAGAAGACAAAAGAAGGAGAGGGGGAGGAGAAGGAAAAGAGAGAGGGGAGGGAGGAGGAGAGGAGGAAGGGGGAGAAGGAGAGAGAGGAGAGGGGAGAGGGGAGAGAGAGGGGGAGACAAAGAGGAGAAGAGGGGGAGAGAGGAGAAGAGAGGAGAGGGGGAGAGAGGAGAAGAGAGAGGGGGAGAGAGGGAGAGAGGAGAGGGGGAGAGGAGAGAGAGGAGAGAGGACAGGGGGAGAAGAGAAGAGAGGAGGGGGAGAAGAGGAAAGAGGGGGAGAGGAGAGGGGAGGAGAGGGGGAGGAGGAAGAGAGAGGAGGGAGGGGGAAAGAGGGGAGAGGGGAGGAGGAGAGAGGGGGAGAGGAGGAGGGGAAAGAGGAGAGAGGAGAGGGGGAGATGATGAGAGTAGAGGGGGAGGGGGAGAAGGAGAGAGAGGGGAGGGGGGGAGAAAGCCAGAGGGGGATAAGAGGGGGAGAAGGAGGAGAGGGGGAGATGATGAAGTGAGGGGAGGGGGAGAGAAGGAGAGGGGAGAAGAGGAGAGGGGAGAAGAGAGAGGAGAGGGGGAAAGGCAGAGGGGGATAAGAATAGGAGAAGGGGAGGGAGAAGAGAGGGGGGGAGAGGAGAGGGAGATGAGGGGGGGGAAGATATGAGGAGAGAGGAGATAGGAGAGTGGGAGAGGAAGGGAGAAGAGTAGACTAGGGGAGAAGAGGAGAGGAGGAGGAAGAAGAGGAGGAAGGGGAGAAAAGGAGAGGGAGAGAAGGGGGAAGAGGAGAGAGGAGAGGAGAGGGGGAGGAGAGAGAGGGGGAAGATAAGGGGAGTGGAGAGGAGGAGAAGGAGGAGAGGAGGGGGGAGAAAGAGGAGGGAGGGAGGGGAGAGGGAGAGAAGAGGGGAGAAGAGGAGGGGAGAGGCTGGAGAGAGGGGAGAGAGAGGAGGGGGAGAAGGAGGAGGGAGAGGGGGGGAGAGGAGGAGAGGAGAGAGGGGAGAGGGATGAGAGAGAGGGGGGAGAGGGGAGAGAGGGGGAGAAGAGAGTGGAGAGGAGGGAGAGAGAGGGGGGAGAAGAGAGAGAGGGGAGAGGGAGGAGAGGGAGAGGGAGAAGAGAGGGGGGAGGAGGGGGAGAGGGAGAGGGGGAGAGAGGGGAGAAGAGGAGAGAGAGGGAGGGGAAGAGAGGAGAGGGGGGGGGGGAGAGGAAGGAGGGGAGAAAGAGAGGGGGAGAAGAGGAGAAGAGAGGGGGAGAGAGAGGGGAGAGGAGAGGGGAGAAGAGGGAGAAGAAGAGAGGGGAGGGGAAGAGGAGAAGAGAGGGGGAGAAGAGGAGAGGGGAGGGGAGAGGGGGAGAGAGAGAGGAGGGGAGAGGGGGGAGAGAGGGGGAGAGAGAGGGAGAAGAGGAGGGAGAGAGACTGGGAGAAAGAGGCGGAGAGGAGGGAGAGAGGAGAGGGGGAGAAGAGAGGGGGAGAGAGGGGGAGGGGAGGGGGAGGGGGAGAGAGGCAGAGAGGAGGAGAAGAGGAGAGGGGGAGAAGAGGAGGGGAGAGGCGGAGAGGAGGAGAGAGTAAATGAGTAGAGGAGAATAGAGGGTCAGAGGGAGGAGAGGGGAGAAGGGGAGGAGAGGAGAGAGAGGGAGAAGAGAGAGGGGGGGAGAGAAAAGGGAGGGGGTGAAGAGGAGAATAGAGACTGGGAGACGAAGAGAGGAGGAGAAGGAAAGGGGGGAGGGGAGGGGAGGAGGAGGGGGAGGGGGAGAGGGGGGAGAAGGGAGAGGAGAGGGGGAGAGAGGAGAGGAGGGGGAGAGGGGGGAAGAGGAGAGAGGAGAAGAGAGGAGGGAGGAGGGGGAGGAGGGAGGAGGGGGAGAGAGAGGAGAGGAGGGGAGAAGAGGAGAGGGGAGAGGGAGAGGAGGAGAGAGAGGGGGAGAAGAGGAGAGGGGGGAGGGGGAGAGGAGAGGGGAGAAAGAGAGAGAAGGGGGAGAGGGGGAGAAGAGAGGGGGAGAGGAGGAGAGAGGAGAGAGAGGAGAGGGGAGAGAGAGAGGGGAGAGGAGGAGATGAGAGGGGAGGGAGAGGGGGGGAGGAGAGGTGGAGAGAGAGGGGGAGAAGAGAAGAAGAGAGGGGGAGAGGAGAGAGGAGGAGGAGGGGAGAGAGGGGAGAGGGAGGAGAGAGAGAGGGGGAGAGGAGAGGGAAGAGGAGAAGAGGGGGAGAAGAGGAGGAGAGGTGGAGAAGAGAGGGGGAGAGAAGAGGGGGGAGAGGGGAGGGGAGAGAGAGGGGGAGAGAGAGAGGGGGAGGGAGAGAGAGAGGTGGAGAAGAGAAGAGGGGGGAGAGGGGGGAGAAGAGGAGAAGAGAGGGGGAGAGAGGGGGAGGAGGAGGAGAGGGGGGAGAGAGAGGGGGAGAGAGGGGGAGAAGGGAGAGAAGAGGGGAGAGGGGAGAGAGGAGGGAGAGGGGAGAGAGAGAGGGGAGGGAGAAGAGGGGGGAGAGGAGAGAGGAGGAGGGGGAGAGAGGGGGGGAGAGAGGAGGGGGAGGGAGAGGGGAGGAGGAGAAGAGAGGGGGAGAAGAGGAGTGGGGAGAGAAGAGGAGAGGAGGGAGAGGAGGAGGGAGAGGGGAGAAGAAGAGAGGGGAGAAGAGGAGATGAGAGAGACTGGGAGAAAAGGAGAGGAGAGGGGGAGAATAGGGGAGGGGTAGGAGAAGAGAGACTGGTAAATGAGTAGAGGAGAATAGAGGGTCAGAAGAGGAGAGGGGGAGAGGGGGAGAAGAGGTAAGGGAGAGAAGAGGGCAGGGGAAGAAGAAGAGAGGGGGAGGAGAGGAGAGGGGGAGAAGAGGAGAGGGGGAGAAAAGGGAGGTGAAGAGGAGAATAGAGAGGGGGGGAGAGGAGAAGAGAGGAGAAGAGGAAAGGGGAGGGGAGGAGGAGAGAGAGGGGAGAAGGGGAGGGGGGGAGAAGAGGAGAGGGAGAGGAGAAAGAGAGAGAGGGAGGAGGAGAAGAGGGGAGGGGGAGGAGAGGAGGGGAGAAGAGAGGGGGAAGAGGAGAGGGGGGAGGGAGGGAAGAGGAGGAGAGAAGGGGGGGGAGAAGAGGGGAGGGGGAGGGGGAGGGGAGGAGAGGGGGAGAAGAGGAGGGGGGGAGAAGAGGGGAGGGGAGGGAGAGGGGGGGGAGGGGAGGGGGGAGGGGAGAGAAGGAAGAGGAGGGGGGGAGAAGAGAGGAGAGGGGAGAAGGGGGAGAGAGAGGGGGAGAAGAGGAGAGGAGAGAGGGGAGAGAGGGAGGAGAGGGAGAGGAGGGGGAGAGAGAGAGGGGAGAGGAGAGAGAGGAGAGGAGAGAGGGGGAGAGGGGTTCTGGGGAGAGAGAGAGAGGGGGAGAAAAGTAGAGGTGGGAGGGGGAGGGGAAGAGAGTGGAGAAGGGAGGGAGGAGAAGAAAGAGGGGGGGAGTAGGGAGGAGAAAGGAGAGGGGGAAGAGCAGAGGGGTGAGATGATGAGAGGGAGGGGTACTAATTGGGAAGAAGAGTAGAAGAGAGGGGGAGAAGAATAGATGGGGAGAAGATGAAGAGAGAGGGGGAGAAGGGGGAGAGGAGGGAGAGGGGGAGAAGAGGATAGGGGGGAGAAGGGAGGAGCAGAGGAGAGAGAGGATAAGAGGGAGAGGGAGAGGGGAGAAGGGGGGGAGAAGAGGAGAGGGGGGAGAAGATGGGGAGGGAGAGGGGAAGTGAACCCCAATAGAGGAGAGGAGGGGGAGACTGGGAGAAGAGGAGAGGAGAGGGGAGAGGAGAAGAGGGGGGGGGATAAGGAGAGTGGGGATGAAAGAGGAGAGAGGAGAAGAGGGGGAGGAGAGAGTAGAAGATGGGAAGTGGGAGAAGCGGAGAGGGGTGAGAAAGGAGAAGAGAGGGGAGGTGGGAGGAGAAGTGAGTGGGACTTCCTGTTCTGGGAGGGAAGTGAAGGGAGGGGGGAGGAGATGTTAAGGGGGGAGAAAAGCAGAGGTGGGAAGGGAGGCGATGGAAGAAGAGGAGAAGTGAGGGGGAGGAGAAGAGAGGGGGAGAAGAGGAGAAGAGGAGAAGAGAGTTGGAGCAAGGAGGAGAAATGAGGGGGGGAAGAGGAGAGGGGTGAGACGAGGAGAGGGGAGTAGAGTAGAGGTGGGAGGAGAAGGGAGGAGGAGGGGGAGAAGAAGAGAAGAGAGTGGAAAGAGTAGAGGTGGGAGGTGTGGGAGGAGAGGAGAAGAGAGTGGGGAGATGAGTAGAGGTGGGAGGAGGTGGGAGGAGAGGGGAGGAGGAGGAGGAGGAAGGGGGAGAAGAGGAGAAGAGAGGGGGTGAAGAGGAGAGGGGGTGAAGAAGAGAGTGTAGAAGAGTAGAGGTGGGAGGAGAGGGGCGAGGAGAGGGTAGGAGAGGAGGAGAGGAGGAGAGGAGAAGAGAAAGAGAGGGGAGTTCATTAACTCAATTCTACTGACAATGTTTGTCTATGGAGATTGCATGGCTGAGTGCTTGATTTTATACATCTGTCAGGAAGGGGTGTGGCTGAAATAGAATCCACTAATTTGAAGGGGTGTCCACATACTTTTGTATATATGGTGTATGTACACATGGGTGTTGTTGCACCATACCAACGATAAGCTTGTCTTCCCCATCACATCATGAAAGGTCATGTTGATGTTCATTTAACCTCTGTCTCTCTCTTCCTCTGACTCCTCCCTTTCTCCTCTCTCTCTCTCTTTCTCCTCTGTCTCTCTCTTTCTCCTCAGATCTCCAGGCTCAAAGCGTCAGTCCACCAGGTAGGTAGAGTATAAATCTACAGTGATTATAGCAGTTCAATATTAGTCAACTTTATTACCCACAAGGAGAAATTCATGTGTCCATACAAACCATTCTAAACCCCAATAACAAGTAGGGTTTTATGGAACTACTAATACTTGTCAACCACAAAGCATCACTGCTGTTAGAATAACAGAATCACTGTCATCATCTGTCCTCACCACTGTGTTTTCCTCTCTGCTGTTTACAGCTGAACAATCAGTCAGACTGGTGAATGGGACCACTTCCTGTTCTGGGACAGTGGAAGTCTTCTACAGAGGAGAGTGGTTCGGTCTATGTCCTAGTTGGTGGAGCATGATGAGAGAGACTAAGATTATGTGTAGACAGCTGGACTGTGGGAATCCTGTATCTGAATCTAGAAGACCTCTGATTGAATATAGAAGAGGAGGAGTCAGACTATATAGTAGTTGCTATGGAGATGAGTCTTCAATTAGACAGTGTGTCATCATAGGAGGACCTGGTGTCTGTGATGGTGGATATTATCATCATGTGAACTGTTCAGGTAAGAGACTGGTCATATTGAGAGATTTATTTATACATTATACAATATTACCATGTATCATGTTTTATGTGTTTTTATTTCATTTAAATAGAGGGAGAGATGTCAGATGTATTTAAACATTATATTTGTGTTTGTCATATTGGTTTATGGGAGATGTTCATGGGCAGATCATTGTAGTTCAGATGGTACTGAAGTGAAGCTGCCTGATGGATGTCCAGCTGTTTATTTTCTATAAAGTGAAGTGAACTTATTCCTGTCTCCTGCCTGCATTATTCCCAACCCGATCCTGAGTGACTAAGAACCCATTTCTACCTCTTACAGTATCAAACATAGCAAACTACAATCTTTTATCCAACATATTTGTGTTTAGTCCTTGACAGTGTCATCAACAAAACTGATTGAATGTTCAACCAACTCTTTTTCTCCAGACTCTGTGCGGCTTGTGGATGGAGCTGGTCTCTGCTCTGGGAGAGTGGAGGTGAAGTCCAATCAGTCCTGGGCCTCAGTGTGTGAAGCTGACTTTGACCAGCAGGATGCAGAGGTAGTCTGTGGGGAGCTTGGCTGTGGGGCTCCTGCAGCTCTACAGGGGGGGCTCTATGGAGAAGGTGAGGGTCAGACCTGGGATAAAGAGTTCCAGTGTAAAGGCAAAGAGTCCCTTCTCCTGGACTGTGACACCTCAGACAGAGAGAACAACACCTGCCTACCTGGTAATGCTGTTGGACTCACCTGCTCAGGTAAGAAACAGTTTGTCACTCAGTCAACATTGTTTCTCATCTGGAGTGAAGAAAATGAGAGACAATATAGGTGTGTTTTAGTGAGAAAATAGTACGATTACTGTCTCTCTCTTTTCTTTTCTCAGAGCCTGATGATGTGAGGCTGGTGGGAGGAGGCAGTCGCTGTGCTGGTGGAGTGGAGTGGTACGACCAGGGAGAGTGGAGGACTGTGGGTTCAGTCTTGGACGTGAAGGCTGCAGCTGCAGTAGTGTGTAGACAGCTGGGTTGTGGCTCCACTGTTTCAGTACTACCTGAAAACACCACTAGAGGGTTTGGAGTTTCCTGTTCTGGGTCTGAGTCTTCACTGAGGGAATGTTGGAGAACTTATGATCTCCGTCCTGGACTCACAGTGATCTGCTCAGGTAATAACAAGATACACTATATGGCCAAAAGTAGGTGGACATTAGGTGGCACGTCTAGGAGCAACAACGGCTCAGCTGCGAAGTGGTAGACCACAAAAACTCACAGAATGAACCTTAGAAGCGCATAAAGCATAAAAATATATGATTGAAAAACTCACTGCTGAGTTCCACATACTTTAGTCCATGTATTATATCTCCTTCCTGGACTCACAGTGACCTGCTCAGGAAATAACACATATTATAATTATATTCAACTGATTTCCTTCATTCATACAACTTCCTCTGCACCTCTCATGATGACTGTTTAACTTGTCAGTCTGCTTTACTAAATAGATCACTCAGTCAAGTAGGAATCAAATACAACTTTAATATCCCAGAATGCTTTTGTATGTGAGTGTTATCTCAGTGAACGTCTCTACTCACTACCACTGTCACATGTCATGTTATTGTCACATCTAAATGAGGAAAGTAGTTGAGGAGCTACATTTTCTTTTTCTCTCCTCTTGTTCCAGATGTCCTGCTTCAGCCTGATATCAACATATGTTGTCTCAGTGACTGTAGGCCCACTACTCATGTTGCCCTGTGAGGGAGGGTGGCTGGCACTGTTACATACTGATGTTATTGTCATATTTATAGGAAACTAGTTAAAGAGGTTTTTCTTGTTCTCTTTTATTGTTACAGATCTCCTGGTCCAGCCTGATATCTTCCTGACTGACCCAATGGGAGGGGTCTCCAGGGGCCACCAGGGGCCCGAGATGTTCAGGGGCTACAACTTCACCATCACCTGCTCCACTCAGCCACAGTACCCAGGAGGCTCCTTCCTCCTCACGTTCACCGGCTCCAACAGAACCCAGACCCAGCCAGCTGTCAATCACTCTGCTGCCTTCCTCTTCCCTGCTGCAGATGACTCCCACCAAGGGAACTACAGATGTGTTTATGACAATTATGTTTTCTCTCATAACTTCTCCTCTGAGAGTGAGCTCCTCTCCCTCACCATCACAGGTAACTGAACATGAACCAGACTTATAACTTTGTCATTGACAGATTTCCCACAGATCTATGTGATGATGATCAGTCCCCTCATCAAAGGTCTTTCTGTTTGCAGCCTCTCCTCTGCCAGCCTTCATCATCAGACACGTTGTAGTGCTGCTGATCCTACTGACAACAATCACCACCTCCTACCTGTACTACAAGGTAAAGACATTTACTCAGACGTTACAAGTCATTTAAACTAGAGGGAGAGGGTGAGGGGGAGAGAGAATGGAGATACGAGAGAGTAAATGTCTGACTGTTGGTGCTGTGTCTCCCTAGCCCACCAGGAGGCAGAAGAGAGTGAACAGGGTGAGCAGCATGGATCTTTATGTCAATGCCATGGAGATGGTCTCTCTGAGCTCCAGAGCTGAAGCTGGACCGGGAGAGGAGAGAGCAGCCCAGGGGACGGAGTAGGAGTAGAATGAAGCTGACCCTACATGCTGATCTTAGGTCAGTTTTGTGTTTTAAATCGATGTTCAGCAGTGGACTGGTGTTTAAAATGTGGTGACAAACCTTAAGTATTTCTAATTTTAATAACAATTTGAGAATTAGTTTATTTTTCTAGAACCTTGTAAGAAATCTAAAAGGAGTGACTGCAACCACCATTATTCATTTAGTTTGTTTTTACCACCAGAGAAACATGGGGTTCTGGTAACATGGGATTTGGGTAACATGGGGTTTTGGGTAACATGGGGTTTTGGGTAACGTGGGTTTCGGTAACATGGGGTTCTGGGTAACATGGGGTTTTGGGTAATATGGGGTTTGGGTAACATGGGGTTTGGATAACATGGTGGTTTGGGTAACATGGGGTTTGGGTAACATGGGTTTTGGATAACATGGTGTTTTGGGTAACATGTGGTTTTGAGGTAACATGGGTTTTGGGGTAACATGGGTTTTCAGTAACATGGTGTTTTGGTAACATTGGGGTAACATGGGGTGTGGGTAACATGGGGTTAACATGGGGTTGGGTAACATGATGTTTTGGTAACATGGGGGTAACATGGGGTTTTGGTAACATGGGGTTTTGGTAACATGGGGTTTTGGTAACATGTTTTTTTTTAGTAACATGGTGTTTTGGTAACATGGGGTTTGGGTAACATGGGGTTTTGGGTAACATGGGGTTTGGGGTAACATGGGGTTTGGGGTAACATGGGATTTTGGTAACAATCGGTTTTTCATTATTTTGGGTAACATTATGTCTGTTTTTCATGTTCCAAATGTATTGGTCTTGGGGTAACATGTCTCTTATATTCTTTAACTTATTTAGTGTCTTTAGATTCTTTATCATGTGTCTCTTGATTCTTTATCTTCTTTAGTGTCTCTTAGATTCTTTATCTTATTTAGTGTCTCTTAGATTCTTTATCTTATTTAGTGTCTCTTATATTCTTTATCTTATTTAGTGTCTCTTAGATTCTTTATCTTTTTAGTGTCTCTTAGATTCTTCATCTTATTTAGTGTCTCTTAGATTCTTTATCTTATTTAGTGTCTTTAGATTCTTTATCTTATTTAGTGTCTCTTAGATTCTTTATCTTATTTAGTGTCTCTTAGATTCTTTATCTTATTTAGTGTCTCTTAGATTCTTTATCTTATTTAGTGTCTCTTATTCTTTATTTAGTGTCTCTTAGATTCTTTATCTTATTTAGTGTCTCTTAGATTCTTTATCTTATTTAGTGTCTCTTAGATTCTTTATCTTATTTAGTGTCTCTTAGATTCTTTATCTTATTTAGTGTCTCTTAGATTCTTTATCTTATTTAGTGTCTCTTAGATTCTTTATCTTATTTAGTGTCTCTTATATTCTTTATCTTGAAGTGTTTCCATTATTAGTCCATGTATTATTATAATCATCTGTTCATTCTTTGTATTTTGAAACATTTTTTAATGAAGGGGTTTGTTGCTGTTTACCTCTCATTATGTTATTGATTATGATGTAGATTAGTGTGATGTTGTTAGTAGTATAGAGATAATGTTATTGATTATAAATGTTATGATATTGATTATGAAGTAGATTATTGTTATGATGTTGCTCTTTAAACTGCCATGTAATCAACTGAATGCTTTTAATAAAATTACAGGCTGTCAGTCTTGTGTGATTTAATTATTAGACAGACTACAACATACAGTATGAATTAACTGAGTTCAGTCTGTGTGATTCCCCTCTTAGACAGACTACAACATACAGTATGAATTAACTGAGATCAGTCTGTGTGATTCCCCTCTTGGACAGACTACAACATACAGTATGAATTAACTGGTCATACATTTGGCAGGAGGTTAGGAAGTGCATCTCAGTTTCCACCTCATTTTGTGGGTTGTGGGCACATAGCCTGTCTTCTCTGGAGAGCCAGGTACTGACCTGTATATAGTGTATATAGTCCTGCTATTGTTATTTTACTGTTGCTCTTTAATTACTTTACTCTTTAATTACTTGATTACAGGCCAACCCAAGCTGTACTGTTCAGTAGGATAATAGTAGACCAACCCAAGTACTGTTCTGTACTGTTCAGTAGGATAATAGTAGACCAACCCAAGCTGTACTGGTCAGTAGGATAATAGTAGACCAACCCAAGCTGTACTGTTCAGTAGGATAATAGTAGACCAACCCAAGCTGTACTGTTCAGTAGGATAATAGTAGACCAACCCAAGCTGTACTGTTCAGTAGGATAATAGTAGACCAACCCAAGCTGTACTGTTCAGTAGGATAATAGTAGACCAACCCAAGCTGTACTGTTCAGTAGGATAATAGTAGACCAACCCAAGCTGTACTGTTCAGTAGGATAATAGTAGACCAACCCAAGCTGTACTGTTCAGTAGGATAATAGTAGACCAACCCAAGCTGTACTGTTCAGTAGGATAATAGTAGACCAACCCAAGCTGTACTGTTCAGTAGGATAATAGTAGACCAACCCAAGCTGTACTGTTCAGTAGGATAATAGTAGACCAACCCAAGCTGTACTGTTCAGTAGGATAATAGTAGACCAACCCAAGCTGTACTGTTCAGTAGGATAATAGTAGACCAACCCAAGCTGTACTGTTCAGTAGGATAATAGTAGACCAACCCAAGCTGTACTGTTCAGTAGGATAATAGTAGACCAACCCAAGCTGTACTGTTCAGTAGGATAATAGTAGACCAACCCAAGCTGTACTGTTCAGTAGGATAATAGTAGACCAACCCAAGCTGTACTGTTCAGTAGGATAATAGTAGACCAACCCAAGCTGTACTGTTCAGTATGATAGTACCCAAGCAATGTACTGTACTGTTTAGTAGGATAATAGTAGACCAACCCAAGTTGTACTGTTCAGTGTTAATAGTAGGACCCAAGCTGTACTGTTCAGTAGGATAATAGTAGTTTTTTGTTTCACTTGTAAATAAATAGTACAGACCCAAGCACTATTGTTAAAAAGAAAAAAAAGAAAATTGTTTGCTCTAAGAACATAACTTAAACCACATCAGGATAGTAGCACTATTGTTGTATTAGCAGTGTTTCTATAGTACAGACAACAAGCACTATTGTTGGATTAGCAGTGTTTCTATAGTACAGACACCAAGCACTATTGTTGTATTAGCAGTGTTTCTATAGTACAGACACCAAGCACTATTGTTGTATTAGCAGTGTTTATATAGTACAGACACCTACACTATTGTTGTATTAGCAGTGTTTCTATAGTACAGACACCTAGCACTATTGTTGGATTAGCAGTGTTTCTATAGTACAGACACCAAGCACTATTGTTGTATTAGCAGTGTTTATATAGTACAGACACCAAGCACTATTGTTGGATTAGCAGTGTTTCTGTAGTACAGACACCTGGTGGAACCAACTTCACATCGCCCCCAGAAGAAAGGCACACGGACACCCACACTTCAGGTTGACTTTTATCTGCAGTAAAAGATAAACTGTGATGACAGGCACTGGCAGGACGGTCACAGCCACAAGTTCACTGATTAGGTAGCAAACAATATATCTGTTAGATAGGAACAACAGTAGTGACACATGGTTAGGTAGGACACAAGATATCTGTTAGATAGGAACAACAGTAGTGACACATGGTTAGGTAGGACACAAGATATCTGTTAGATAGGAACAACAGTAGTGACACATGGTTAGGTAGGACACAAGATATCTGTTAGATAGGAACAACAGTAGTGACACATGGTTAGGTAGGACACAAGATATCTGTTAGATAGGAACAACAGTAGTGACACATGGTTAGGTAGGACACAAGATATCTGTTAGATAGGAACAACAGTAGTGACACATGGTTAGGTAGGACACAAGATATCTGTTAGATAGGAACAACAGTAGTGACACATGGTTAGGTAGGACACAAGATATCTGTTAGATAGGAACAACAGTAGTGACACATGGTTAGGTAGGACACAAGATATCTGTTAGATAGGAACAGTAGTGACACATGGTTAGGTAGGACACAAGATATCTGTTAGATAGGAACAACAGTAGTGACATGGTTAGGTAGGACACAAGATATCTGTTAGATAGGAACAACAGTAGTGACACATGGTTAGGTAGGACACAAGATATCTGTTAGATAGGAACAACAGTAGTGATACAAGGTTAGGTAGGACACAAGATATCTGTTACATAGGAACAACAGTAGTGATACATGGTTAGGTAGGACACAAGATATCTGTTAGATAGGAACAACAGTAGTGATACATGGTTAGGTAGGACACAAGATGTCTGTTAGACAGGAACAACAGTGACGTTATTGATACAAACCCTCAATGTGAAGTGATATTAATCCATAAATACAGAGCACAAGTACAACCCTTTTATATAAACCTTTTACGGTAGTAAGAAAATAAACATTCACTTAATATTTCAATAAGTCACCTGCTAGTAAATCACCTGCTGGTAATAACTAGCGTGACATTGTAGTGCAGAGACCAACGGTGCTCGTTAGCTCGTCATTAACACGGCGAGCTAAGACAGCAACAACTTGGTTAACTGGCTGAAATAGGTCTTCAATTCATGAACGGCTAAATAAATATATACAGAGCCACATTCGCTATTGACTTTAGGATATATGAACCAGTTTTCCAAAACCACTATTGTGTTATACAGTTTGAAACAGTTTTTATGTACAGAGGAAGAGGACTCGAACCTGCTCTCAGAATATCTGTCAGACTGAGGAGCGGGCAGACCAACTTCCCAAATAGGGGAGAAGCACTCAAACCACACTAGTTGTTCTTTCAAAGAAAATACTACAAAAATGGTACGTCCGAAGATCTCTCGTATTACCAACTTTACTACAATGGCAGCAAATATTTTAATGAATTCAGTAACACATAATGAAAGGAAACGTTATTCATATCACCCCTTTTCCTGAGGAGAATGGTTTCACCCACTACTCTCCCGGAACTGAGGCTTTGACGTCAACAGTTTCACTTTGTTCCGCCTTTGGTGACTAAAACAGCTAATAACGTAGCTAAATACTGACATTATCCTCAATCGAGATATCTGTTCATATCTAAATACATGCCTCTGCTTTGGTCTATTCCATTGATATTGTCAAACTGAACATTACATTGAACATGTGAGTCATTTAGCAGACGCTCTTATCCAGAGAGACTTACAGTAGTGACTGGATACATTTTCATACGTTGCATTGGCAGGACAATTCCATTAGTAGTTGGGAGGAGAGCAGAAACAGCCTAACACCTCCACTGATACTGTGTAACCTGTCTGCAGTCAACCAGCCATCCAGACTGAAGTGAAGGCCTTGTTACAGAATGAAAACACCTTCTCTTTCGTCGGCATGGCAACCTGTAAACATGTCAGTGGCGTCACAATGTTGCACAACAGCAGCAGAACATTGGATGGAGGGTCATTGTACCATGACACAGTGTCCCTGTCTATTCTACTGTATTGGTACATGTGGTATTACAATACATTAGAAGATCTGTAGACGGCAGCATTGAAACAATTTACAACACATCGTCAACTGGCAACCTACTCTGTTTCAGTGCTAACTGTTTAAGGGAGGAAGCCAGTCTCTGAATCCCAATCAGAGTGCCTCTTTGCAGGCATACTATCTCATGTGTATAGCCCTGTATGCATATGGAAGTACCAGGCCAGGGCTGTGGCTTTTGTCCCAATTTAGGCTTTGGGCCTTAGTCCTGTGGGCCTAGGGTCATAGGGTCATTAAATATCCCACGTATTTTATTCTGCTGTTAGAGGCCATCAGTAAAGACAGTCAGTGAAAATAGTCTTTGGAGCAAGTTTTTTTTCTGTCAATCCTGGGAAGTGTGTCTATATAGGTAAGTACATAAACAATTAGGATTTTACTTTAAGGTCAAATGTACTGTAACTGTCTAGTTGTGAAGAGAATCTAAATAAGTTGTTTACTGATCTTCTCTCCATTCTAGCACCATATGTTCTGTTGTTTACTGATCTTCTCTCCATTCTAGCACCATACGTTCTGTTGTTTACTGATCTCCTCTCCATTCTACCACCATACGTTCTGTTGTTTACTGATCTCCTCTCCATTCTAGCACCATACGTTCTGTTGTTTACTGATCTCCTCTCCATTCTAGCACCATACGTTCTGTTGTTTACTGATCTCCTCTCCATTCTAGCACCATACGTTCTGTTTATTGAACTCCTCCCCTCTCCATTCTAGCACCATACGTTCTGTTGTTTACTGATCTCCTCTCCATTCTAGCACCATACATTCTGTTGTTTATTGATCTCCTCTCCATTCTAGCACCAAACGTTCTGTTGTTTACTGATCCCCTCTCCATTCTACCACCATACGTTCTGTTGTTTTGATCTCCTCTGATAGCACCATACGTTCTGTTGTTTACTGATCTCCTCTCCATTCTAGCACCATACGTTCTGTTGTTTACTGATCTCCTCTCCATTCTAGCACCATACGTTCTGTTGTTTACTGATCTCCTCTCCATTCTAGCACCATACGTTCTGTTTATTGAACTCCTCCCCTCTCCATTCTAGCACCATACGTTCTGTTGTTTACTGATCTCCTCTCCATTCTAGCACCATACGTTCTGTTGTTTACTGATCTCCTCTCCATTCTAGCACCATACGTTCTGTCCGCAATAGGCTGAGAGAGGCTGGACTGAGGGCTTGTAGGCCTGTTGTAACGCAGGTCCTCACCAGACATCACTGGCAACAACATCGCCTATGGACACAAACCCACCGTCGCTGGACCAGACAGGACTAGCAAAAGTGCTCTTCACTGATGAGTCACGGTTTTGTCTCACCAGGGGTGAGGAAGGAATGAGCGTTTACACCGAGGCCTGTACTCTGGAGCGGGATCGATTTGGAGGTGGAGGGTCAAATCTAATCAAATCAAATTTTATTTGTTAGCAGTACTTTGTACTCTGTTAATGCGAGTGTAGCGAAATGCTTGTGCTTCTCGTTCCGACAATGCAGTAATAACCAACAAGTAATCTAACTAGCAATTCCAAAACTACTGTCTTATACACAAGTGTAAGGGGATAAAGAATATGTACATAAAGATATATGAATGAGTGATGGTACAGAGCAGCATAGGCAAGATACAGTAGATGGTATTGAGTAGAGTATATACATTTGAGATGAGTATGTAAACAAAGTGGCATAGTTAAAGTGGCTAGTGATACATGTATTACATAAAGATGCAGTGGATGATATAGAGTACAGTATATACGTATACATATGAGATGAATAATGTAGGGTATGTAAACATTATATTAGGAAGCATTGTTTAAAGTGGCTTGTGATATATTTTACATAATTTCCCATCAATTCCCATTATTAAAGTGGCTGGAGTTGAGTCAGTGTGTTGGCAGTAGCCACTCAATGTTAGTTAGGGTCTGTCATGGTCTGGGGCGGTGTGTCACAGCATCATCGGACTAAGCTTGTTGTCATTGCAGGCTGTCTCAACGCTGTGCGTTACAGGGAAGACATCCTCCCCCCTCATGTGGTACCCTTCCTGCAGGCTCGTCCTAACATGACCCTCCAGCATGACAATGCCACCAGCCATACTGCTCGTTCTGTGCGTGATTTCCTGCAAGTCAGGAATATCAGTGGTCTGCCATGGCCAGCGAAGAGCCCGGATCTCAATCCCATTGAGCACGTCTGGGACCTGTTGGATCGGAGGGTGAGGGCAAGGGCATGTCTGGGAACTGAAATGTCTGGGAACTTGCAGGTGCCTTGGTGGAAGAGTGGGGTAACATCTCACAGCAAGAACTAGCAAATATGGTGCAGTCCAAGAGGAGGAGATGCACTACAGTACTTAATGCAGCTGGTGGCCACATCAGATACTGACTGTTACTTTTGATTTTGACCCCCTCCCCCCTTTGTTCAGGGACACATTTTTAAATTTCTGTTAATCACATGTCTGTGGAACTTGTTCAGTTTATGTCTCAGTTGTTAAATCTTGCTATGTTCATACAAATATTTACGCATGTTAAGCTTGCTGAAAATTAACGCAGTTGACAGTGAGATGACGTTTCTTTTTTTGCTGAGTTTAGTTCTTACTGACAGACTGAGTTGGTAGAAGGAGACAGGAGGAGGGAGAGAGAGATAGGACTTACTGTCACGCCCTGACCATAGAGAGCCCCCGGGGTTCTCAATGGTGCAATTAGTCATGGTGTGACTTGGGGGGTGTTCTAGTCTTGAATTTCTATGTTGGTGTGAGTATGGTTCCCAATTGGAGGCAGCTGATGATCGTTGCCTCTAATTGGGGATGATACTTAGTGGGGTCCTTTTCCCACCTGTGTTTGTGGGATATTGTTTTGTTTTTGTTAAGGCTACGAACTTCACGTTTGTTCATTCTTTGTTGTTTTTTGAAGGTTCACTTTAATAAATATGTGGAACTCTACTCACTCTGCGCCTTGGTCCGCTCATTATGTATACAACGAACATGACACTTACTCACTGACAGACTGGGTTGGTAGAATGAGACGAGGAGGGAGAGAAAGACTGACAATTAAACCAACTGAATAAATTTGTATCACTGACTTCTCACCAGTGATGTCATCATAACCAGTAACTTTATCTTCTCTTGGTCCAGCCCAGCCTGACCCTGACATATAGCCTGTCAACAGGCCTGTTGAGTTGACCTGGGTAACAGACCTCTCTCTAGCTTCTACACCACATTCCCCTTCTCCTGCTCCAACATGAGACCTCATCAGTACTCATTTTGGGTGCTGGTACTGTTTATATTTAGGCTCTGAAACATTAAGCCAATTTTCTATAATAGGTGAACTCAAGCAGTAGAAAGTTAGAGGTGATATTATAGGACACACTATGTGTAACTTTGCTGCTCTGTCAGCAGTTTCCTGTGGAGTTTTTCAAATGTCAGTGTTTCCTGTTGGTAGGTGTGTTGAACTGATCTTATCTAAAGGTTTGTCACATCATCTAAGTAAGGAAGTAATGATATAGAAGTCACATAGTTTAGCAGTATTTCTCACTCTTCAGTCCTCTCTTCATGACAGTAGACTTGTTTCGCTCAGTGGAGCCCCAGTCAGAGACAGATATGATACCTGCAGTGGTACTGATGACCCTGTTGTGGAGTAGAGGTAAGATGCTCTTATACTGCTATACACTTGTGACAGTTACTGAGATGTGATTTAATATTGTAAGATATCTTACCATTTGCAGGGTTAGTAAAATAACATGCAACTGGAAGCAGACAGTAAAAATGTGTCTCAAAGCAGGACAATGATGTGATCACCTGTAAATGTACTTTACTGTAGCCTAACTGTCCATCTGGGGACAGGCACTAATGTCAGTTAAGTTGTGATGGTGTCCTGCATCTGACTGTTGTATATTCAATGATTGATTGTATCTGTCTCTATGTAAATTAATGAGAGTATATATTATGTATTATATATTATATTGGTGTTATGTTAGAGAAAGAGAAGGGAGGGGTGTAGATGATAGAGGTCTATGAGCTGAGTCAAGATCCACAGGTCCGACATTATATGTCAAGAAGAGAGAGAGAACATGCGCGGGAGAGAGAGATCGAGATCGAGATGAGCAGAGCGACAGGGAGGAGAGAGGAGTAGTAGGGAGAGCAGAGGAGAGAGTCGTGGAGGGGACAGAGGAGGGTAGGGGAGGAGAGAGAAGGGGAGGGGATATTTGTGGAGGAGAGAGAAAGTGTCAAGGAAGGGCTACACTATGGCCCTCTCAGCCAGCCGGCTCCACTAGGGCCCTCTCAGCCAGCCGGCTCCACTAGGGCCCTCTCAGCCAGCCGGCTCCACTAGGGCCCTCTCAGCCAGGCGGCTCCACTAGGGCCCTCTCAGCCAGGCGGCTCCACTAGGGCCCTCTCAGCCAGCCGGCTCCACTAGGGCCCTCTCAGCCAGCCGGCTCCACTAGGGCCCTCTCAGCCAGCCGGCTCCACTAGGGCCCTCTCAGCCAGCCGGCTCCACTAAGGCCCTCTCAGCCAGGCGGCTCCACTAGGGCCCTCAGCCAGACGGCTCAGGCCAGCCAGGCGGCTCCACTAGGCCCTCTCAGCCAGGCGGCTAGGGCCCTCTCAGCCAGCTCCCGGCTCCACTAGGGCCCTCTCAGCCAGCCGGCTCCACTAGGGCCCTCTCAGCCAGCGGCTCCACGGCTCCACTCCACTAGGGCCCTCTCAGCCAGGCCCTCTCAGCCGGCTCCTAAGGCCCTCTCAGCCAGCGGCTCCACTCTCAGCCAGCGGCCCTAGGGCCCTCAGCCAGACGGCTCAGCCAGGCGGCTCCACTAGGGCCCTCTCAGGGCCCTCTCAGCCAGGCGGCTCCACTAGGGCCCTCTCAGCCAGCGGCTCCACTAGGGCCCTCTCAGCCAGGCGGCTCCACTAGGGCCCTCTCAGCCAGCCGGCTCCACTAAGGCCCTCTCAGCCAGGCGGCTCCACTAGGGCCCTCTCCGGCTCCACTAGGGCCCTCTCAGCCAGCCGGCTCCACTAGGGCCCTCTCAGCCAGCGGCTCCACTAGGGCTCTCTCAGCCAGGCGGCTCCCACTAGGGCTCCCTAAGGCCCTCTCAGCCAGGCGGCTCCACTAGGGCCCTCTCAGCCAGACGGCTCCACTAGGGCCCTCTCAGCCAGCCGGCTCCACTAAGGCCCTCTCAGCCAGGCGGCTCCACTAGGGCTCTCTCAGCCAGACGGCTCCACTAGGGCTCTCTCAGCCAGGCGGCTCCACTAGGGCCCTCTCAGCCAGCCGGCTCCACTAAGGCCCTCTCAGCCAGGCGGCTCCACTAGGGCCCTCTCAGCCAGACGGCTCCACTAGGGCCCTCTCAGCCAGCGCCCTCTCAGCCAGCGGCTCCCACTCAGCCAGCGGCTCCACCCTCTCAGCCAGGCGGCTCCACTAGGGCTCTCTCCACGGCTCCACTAGGGCTCTCTCAGCCAGGCGGCTCCACTAGGGCCCTCTCAGCCAGCCGGCTCCACGGCCCTCTCAGCCAGCCGGCTCCAAGGCCCTCTCAGCCAGCGGCTCCCAGGGCCCTCTCAGCCGGCTCCACTAGGGCCCTCTCAGCCAGGCGGCTCCACAGGGCCCTCTCAGCCAGCGGCTCCACTAGGGCCCTCTCAGCCAGCCGGCTCCACTAAGGCCCTCTCAGCCAGGCGGCTCCACTAGGGCTCTCTCAGCCAGACGGCTCCACTAGGGCTCTCTCAGCCAGGCTGCTCCACTAGGGCCCTCTCAGCCAGCCGGCTCCACGGCTCCACTCCAGGGCCCTCTCAGCCAGACGGCTCCACAGGGCCCTCTCAGCCAGCCGGCCACTAAGGCCCTCTCAGCCAGGCGGCTCCACTAGGGCTCTCTCAGCCAGACGGCTCCACTAAGGCCCTCTCAGCCAGGCGGCTCCACTAGGGCCCTCTCAGCCAGCCGGCTCCACTAAGGCCCTCTCAGCCAGCTGGCCGGCTCAGCCCTCCACTAGGGCCCTCTCAGCCAGCCGGCTCCACTAAGGCCCTCTCAGCCAGCCGGCTCCACTAAGGCCCTCTCAGCCAGGCGGCTCCACTAAGGCCCTCTCAGCCAGACGGCTCCACTAAGGCCCTCTCAGCCAGCTGGTGTTTAGGAGAGTGTGAGCTGTGTGTACAAAAAGTAGAAGTACAAATGTCAAGGGAAATGTCCTAAAGTGATAAATCTAGTCCTCGGTTTTATTTACTGTGGTGTTTGTTCTCCACTGGTTACCCTGTTCTCATCACAACAGGTCACACATTCTGCTGACATGATTACACACTGTGGTATTTTACCTAACAGATAACAATATTATATTTGTCTTCAAATTATTTTGGGGTCTTTGTAATCTGAGGGAAATATGTGTCTCTTTTATCGTTGTACATTTGGCAGGAGGTTAGGAAGAACAGCTCAGTATTCAACTCATTTTGTGGGCAGTGGGCACATAGCCTGTCTTCTCTCTGCCTACCTCTCTCAATAGCAAGGCTATGCTCACTGAGTCTGTAAATTGTCAATTTTTTTCTCCGTTTTTTATCAGTCACGGTGGTCATATAGTTTGCCATCGTTTATGTATGTTTGGTTATAATTAGTGATGGATATGAATTAGTGATGGATATGAATTAGTGATTGATATGAATTAGTGATGGATATTAATTAGTGATGGATATTAATTAGTGATGGTATTAATTAGTGATGGATATGAATTAGTGATGGATATTAATTAGTGATGGGTATTAATTAGTGATGGATATTAATTAGTGATGATATTAATTAGTGATGTATATTAATTAGTGATGGATATTAATTAGTGATGGATATTAATTAGTGATGGTTATTAATCAGTTATGGATATTAATTAGTGATGGATATGAATTAGTGATGGATATTGGTCTAATTCTGTCCTACATGCATTATTTGGGACTTTTTATTTGTACTCTAAGCATGTTTTTGGAGAATTTCTTCATGCAGTGTTTAAAATGCAGTATTTAAAATCTTGATTGGTTAGTGAACCCCACAGTTTACCTCCATAAAGGGCAATTGGTTCTATTGTAAATTAGAATATGTTGTGTGAGGTTCTAATTGGTATGTCAATTTTAATTTGTCTTTTGATAGCTCAAATAGTGCTCACAGTGACAGACCTTCTGTTTCGGGCCAAATAGCATTTAAATTCACTCATTTTATAGTTGTGTAGTTCTAGATACTGTGTGGTTTATTATATTTCCTAGTCAGTATATATATTTAATAATTGTGTAGCTCTAGATACTGTGTGGATGTATTATGTTGTCGCCTACAGTAGTGAATAATAGAGAAACCAGCAGGCATTTGGCCTCCCTTGATGAATGTTTTATGAATTAATAGCCAATCAGCATTGAGCTAAACTGTGTGAGCTCAGCTGTGAATGGTCCTGGCGCACCAAAAAAAGGGTAAAGGGAAGCCAGTTTGGATTTGGCTTCAGACCAATCACATCACAAGTCAAACATCATAATTTACAGAAAAAAATCTTGAGTGCATCTCATTGTGTTGTCTAGCTAGCTAAAATAGTCCCTTTGCTATATTAGCCATAGATGGAGGGAGTTGGACTTGTTGTTTTTATTCTCTGTACTGGACAATGATTATAAAAGATTCTGATCCAACCATAAATTCAACCTGCAATGGAGCAGGTTGAGAGCTTCAAGTTCCTTGGTGTCCACATTACCAACAAACTAACATGGTCCAAGCACACCAAGACAGTTGAATATAAATGAAAGGGAAGCCAGTGAGCATTTGGCCTCCCTTGATAAATGTTTTATTAATTATTAGCCAATCAGCATTGAGCTAAACTGAGTGAGCTCAGCTGTGAACAGCTTATACCCCAAAGCGATAAGACTCCTGAACATCTAGTCAAATGGCTACCAAGACTATTTGCACTGCCCCCCCCCCTCCCTTCACACCACTGCTACTCACTATGTTGAAGTTGAAATGGTGCTGGAATAGTGGAGGCAGCTCCTGTTGTCTTTGTGACTTGCGGTAACTCTGTGATTCTAAATCAATAGTTGTTTAGTAGTCAGAAAATGTCAGAAACCTGACCTTGCTTGACCATACTGTTGGTCATGTAAATGTTTGTCACAGGTAATATGTTTTGTGGACTTCACAGGACAGATGTTGCTCTCTGGTTTTGTGATGAAACAAAGGTGTGGTTGAATTTATTCTGCCACTGTGTCTTCTTATTGTCTCGGTTTTAGGCTTATATATCACCAGTCTAGTACATAACTCAACTCTCTCCCCGACCCCCACCAGTCTAGTACATAACTCAACTCTCTCCCTGACCCCCACCAGTCTAATACATAACTCAACTCTCTCCCTGACCCCCACCAGTCTAGTACATAACTCAACTCTCTCCCTGACCCCCACCAGTCTAGTACATAACTCAACTCTCTCCCTGACCCCCACCAGTCTAGTTCACAACTCAACTCTCTAAAAAGTTAGAGGGAACATTGGTGATGGTGTCATGTATCTAACTGTTGTATATTCAATGTGTCAATGATTGATTGTATCTGTCTCTATGTTAATGAAAGAGAGTATATATTATGTATGTATTTAATATTGGTGTAATGTCAGAGTAGGAGAAGGGAGGGGTGTAGATGCTACCCAAAAATGAAGCTCAAATGAGTTCTACCTGGAACTAAAAAGGGTTCTCCAATGGGGACCGCGGAAGAATCCTTCTAGGTTCTAGAGAGCACCTTTTATTCATAGTGTAGGTGTCACGCCCTGACCTTAGAGAGCCTTGTTTATTCTCTATTTGGTGAGGTCAAGGTGTGACTTGGGTGGGCAAATCTTTGTTTCTATTTTTTTGTTGGTCGAGTATGGTTCCCAATCAGAGGCAGCTGTTTATCGTTTCCTCTGATTGGGGATCATACTTAGGCAGCCCTTTTTCCCACCTTAGATTGTGGGATGTTGTTTTTTGTATAGTTGCTGTGTTAGCGTTACAAAACCTTACGTGTCGTTTATCTTTCTTGTTTTTTGGTGATCATTTAATAAATGAATGATGTACGCCTACCACGCTGCACTAGGACGGCCCAGGAACGATAGATTTGTACCTTGTCAGCCTGGGGATTTGAACTTGCAACCTTCCGGTCACTTGTCCAACCTGCCACACTATAATGACATCACATCTGCCCCCCTGTTCAGGGGCAGAATGATAGATTTGTACCTTGTCAGCTCGGGGATTTGAACTTGCAACGAACTTGCAACCTTCCGGTCACTAGTCCAACGCTCTACCCTGCCGCCCTACAACCCCATAATGACATCACTGTACCCCATAATGACATCCCAATACCCCATAATGACATCACAATGCCCCATAATGACATCACAATGCCCCATAATGACATCACTATACCCCATAATGACATCACAATACCCCATAATGACATCACTATACCCCATAATGACATCACAATGCCCCATAATGACATCGCTATACCCCATAATGACATCACAATACCCCCATAATGACATCACAATACCTCATAATGACATCACTATACCCCACGTCATTGAAAATAAGAATTTGTTCTTAACTGACTTGCCCAGTTAAATAAAGGTAAAATAAATAACTAGTGATGTCATTATGGGGTATTGTGTGTAGATTGATGAGGATTGTTTTTAAATTAATATTAGAATAAGGCTGTAAAGTAACAAAATGTGAAAAAGACAAGGGGTCTGAATACTTTCCTAATGCACTGTATGTAGGAGGAGAAGAGAGGGTGATAAGAGGAGTATGGGAGAAGAGAAGAGAAAAGGGGAGGAGAAGGGGAGAAGAACCGAGTGGAGAGGAGAGGGGGAGGAGAGGAGAGGAGAGGAGTTGGGGGATAATGAAAGGTGGCATCCTATGATGTTGCCATGTTGAAAGTTACTGAGCTCTTCATTAAGGCCATTCTACTGCCAATGTTTGTCTATGGAGATTGCATGGCTGAGTGCTTGATTTATATATCTGTTAGGAAGGGGTGTGGCTGAAATAGAATCCACTAAATTAATCCACTCAGAGGACTATCAAATCTGTCATCAAATCACATTTATTTATGTATTTACTTCTTACATCAGCTGATGTCACAAAGTGCTGTACAGAAACCTAAAACCCAAGATGTTCAAACGTTCAGAAACGACCAGCAGGGTCAAATAATAATAATAACAGTGGTTGTCGAGGGTCCAACAGGTCAGCACCCCAGGAGTAAATGTCAGTTGTCTTTTCATAGCCGATCATTCAGAGTATCTCTACCGCTCCTACTGCCTCTCGAGAGTTGAAAACAGCAGGTCTGGGACAGGAAGCACGTCCGGTGAACAGGTCAGGGTTCCATAGCCGCAGGAAGAAAAGTATATATAGTGTATGTACACATGGGTGTTGTTGCACCATACCAACGATAAGCCTGTCTTCCCCATCACATCATGAAAGGTCATGTTGATGTTCATTTAACCTCTGTCTCTCTCTTCCTCTGACTCCTCCCTTTCTCCTTTGTTTCTCTCTGTCTCTTTCTCTCTCTTTCTCCTCTGTCTCTCTCTTTCTCCTCAGATCTCCAGGTTCAAAGCGTCAGTCCACCAGGTAGGTAGAGTATAAATCTACAGTGATTATAGCAGTTCAATATTAGTCAACTTCATTATCCCACATGGAGAAATTCATGTGTCCATACAAACCATTCTAAAACCCAATAACAAGTAGTGTTTTATTGAACTACTAATACTTGTCAACCACAAAGCATTACTGCTGTTAGAATAACAGAATCACTGTCATCATCTGTCATCACCACTGTGTTTTCCTCTCTGCTGTTTACAGCTGAACAATCAGTCAGACTGGTGAATGGGACCACTTCCTGTTCTGGGACAGTGGAAGTCTTCTACAGAGGAGAGTGGTTGGGTGTATGTTCTGGGTGGTGGAGAATGAGGAGAGATGTTAAGGTTGTGTGTAGAGAGATGGACTGTGGGAATCCTGTATCTGTATCTAGAGGACCTCTGATTGAAGATGGAAGAATAGGAGTCAGACTCTTTAGTATTTGTAGTGGAGATGAGTCTTCTATTAGATGGTGTAAAATCGTAGGAGGACCTGGTGTCTGTGATGGTGGATATTATCATCATGTGACCTGTTCAGGTAAGAGACTGGTCACATTGAGAGATTTATTTATACATTATACAATATTACCATGTATCATGTTTTATGTGTTTTTAATTCATTTAAATAGAGGGAGAGATGTCAGATGTATTTAAACATATTTGTGTTTGTCATATTGGTTTATGGGACATGTTCATGGGCAGATCATTGTAGTTCAGATGGTACTGAAGTGAAGCTGCCTGATGGATGTCCAGCTGTTTATTTTCTATAAAGTGAAGTGAACTTATTCCTGTCTCCTGCCTGCATTATTCCCAACCCGATCCTGAGTTACTAAGAACCCATTTCTACCTCTTACAGTATCAAACATAGCAAACTACAATCTTTTATCCAACATATTTGTGTTTAGTCCTTGCTAGTGTCATCAACAGAACTGATTGAATGTTCAACCAACTCTTTTTCTCCAGACTCTGTGCGGCTTGTGGATGGAGCTGGTCTCTGCTCTGGGAGAGTGGAGGTGAAGTCCAATCAGTCCTGGGCCTCAGTGTGTGAAGCTGACTTTGACCGGCAGGATGCAGAGGTAGTCTGTAGGGATCTTGGCTGTGGGGCTCCTGCAGCTCTACAGGGGGGGCTCTATGGAGAAGGTGAGGGTCAGACCTGGGATAAAGAGTTCCAGTGTAAAGGCAGAGTCCCTTCTCCTGGACTGTGACACCTCAGACAGAGAGAACAACACCTGCCTACCTGGTAATGCTGTTGGACTCACCTGCTCAGGTAAGAAACAGTTTGTCACTCAGTCAACATTGTTTCTCACCTGGAGTGAAGAATATGAGAGACAATATAGGTGTGTTTTAGTGAAAAAATAGTAGGATTACTGTCTCTTTTCTTTTCTCAGAGCCTGATGATGTGAGGCTGGTAGGAGGAGGCAGTCGCTGTGCTGGTGGAGTGGAGTGGTACGACCAGGGAGAGTGGAGGACTGTGGGAGCTGAGGACTGGGATGTAGCTGCAGTAGTGTGTAGACAACTGGGTTGTGGCTCCACTGTTTCAGTACCACCTGGAAACACCAATAGAGGGTTTTTAGTTTACTGTTCTGGGTCTGAGTCTTCACTGAGGGAATGTTCCAGAAGTTATGATCTCCATCCTGGACTCACAGTGATCTGCTCAGGTAATAACAAGATACACTATATGGCCAAAAGTAGGTGGACATTAGGTGGCACGTCTAGGAGCAACAACGGCTCAGCTGCGAAGTGGTAGACCACAAAAACTCACAGAATGAACCTTAGAAGCGCATAAAGTGTGAACATATATGATTGAAAAACTCACTGCTGAGTTCCACATACTTTAGTCCATGTATTATATCTCCTTCCTGGACTCACAGTGATCTGATCAGGAAATATCAACATATTATAATTATATTCAACAGATTTCCTTCATTCATACAACTTCCTCTGCACCTCTCATGATGACTGTTTAACTTGTCAGTCTGCTTTACTAAATAGATCAATCAGTCAAGTAGGAATCAAATACAACTTTAATATCCCAGAATGCTTTTGTATGTGAGTGTTATCTCAGTGAACGTCTCTACCCACTACCACTGTCACATGTCATGTTATTGTCACATCTAAATGAGGAAAGTAGTTGAGGAGCTACATTTTATTTTTCTCTCCTCTTGTTCCAGATGTCCTGCTTCAGCCTGATTTCAACATATGTTGTCTCAGTGACTGTAGGCCCACTACTCATGTTGCCCTGTGAGGGAGGGTGGCTGGCACTGTTACATGCTGATGTTTTGTTATGTCTATAGGAAACTAGTTGAAGAGGTTTTTCTTGTTCTCTTATATTGTTACAGATCTCCTGGTCCAGCCTGATATCTTCCTGACTGACCCAATGGGAGGGGTCTCCAGGTGCCACCAGGGGCCCAAGATGTTCAGGGTCTACAACTTCACCATCACCTGCTCCACTCAGCCACAGTACCCAGGAGGCTCCTTCCTCCTCACGTTCACCGGCTCCAACAGAACCCAGACCCAGCCAGCTGTCAATCACTCTGCTGCCTTCCTCTTCCCTGCTGCAGATGACTCCCACCAAGGGAACTACAGATGTGTTTATGACAATTATGTTTTCTCTCATAACTTCTCCTCTGAGAGTGAGCTCCTCTCCCTCACCATCACAGGTAACTGAACATGAACCAGACTTATAACTTTGTCATTGACAGATTTCCCACAGATCTATGTGATGATGATCAGTCCCCTCATCAAAGGTGTTTCTGTTTGCAGCCTCTCCTCTGCCAGCCTTCATCATCAGACACGTTGTAGTGCTGCTGATCCTACTGACAGCCATCACCACCTCCTACCTGTACTACAAGGTAAAGACATTTACTCAGACGTTACAAGTCATTTAAACTAGAGGGAGAGGGTGAGGGGGAGAGAGAATGATACCAGAGAGTAAATGTCTGACTGTTGGTGCTGTGTCTCCCTAGCCCACCAGGAGGCAGAAGAGAGTGAACAGGGTGAGCAACATGGATCTTTATGTCAATGCCATGGAGATGGTCTCTCTGAGCTCCAGAGCTGAAGCTGGACCGGGAGAGGAGAGAGCAGCCCAGGGGACGGAGGAGTAGAATGAAGCTGACCCTACATGCTGATCTTAGGTCAGTTTTGTGTTTTAAATCGATGGTCAGCAGTGGACTGGTGTTTAAAATGTGGTGACAAACCTGTAAGTATTTCTAATTTTAATAACAATTTGAGAATTAGTTTATTTTTCTAGAACCTTGTAAGAAATCTAAAAGGAGTGACTGCAACCACCATTATTCATTTAGTTTTTTTTACCACCAGAGAAACATGGGGTTCTGTAACATGGGGTTTGGGTAACATGGGGTTTTGGTTTGGGTAACATGGGGTTTTGGGTAACATGGGGTTTTGGGTAACATGGGGTTTTGGGTAAACGTGGGGTTTGGGTAACAGGGTTTGGGTAACATGGGGTTTTGGGTAACATGGGGTTTGGGTAACATGGGGTTTTGGGTAACATGGGGTTTGGGTAACATGGGGTTTTGGGTAACATGGGGTTTGGGTAACATGGGTTTTGGGTAACATGGGGTTTGGTAACATGGGTTTTGGGTAACATGGGGTTTTGGGTAACATGGGTTTTGGGTAACATGGGGTTTGGGTAACATGGGGTTTTGGGTAACATGGTAACATGGGTTTGGGGGGTAACATGGTTTTGGGTAACATGGGGTTTTGGGTAACATGGGGTAACATTTTGGGTAACATGGGGTTTTGGGTAACATGGGGTTTTTGGGGTAACATGTTTTGGTAACATGGGGTTTTGGGTAACATTGGGTAACATGGGGTTTTGGTAACATGGGGTTTTGGTAACATGGGGGTAACATGGGGTTTTGGGTAACATGGGGTTTGGGTAACATGGGGTTTTGGTAACATGGGGTTTTGGGTAACATGGGGTTTTTTGGGTAACATGGGGTTTTGGGTAACATGGGGTTTTGGTAACATGGGGTTTTGGTAACATGGGTCTCTTAGATTTTTGGGTAACATAGGGTTTGGGTAACATGGGGTTCTTATTTGGGTAAATTTATGGGGTTTGGGTAACATGGGGTTGAATGTATTGTATTCTTTTTTGTTTCTTTATCTTATTTAGTGTCTCTTAGTATCTTATTTAGTGTCTCTTAAGATATCTGTCTTTTCTTATTTAGTGTCTTAGATTCTTTATCTTATTTAGTGTCTCTTAGATTCTTTATCTTTTTTAGTGTCTCTTAGATTCTTTATCTTATTTAGTGTCTCTTAGATTCTTTATCTTGATTTAGTGTTTCCAGTGTCTCTTAGATTCTTTATCTTATTTAGTGTCTCTTAGATTCTTTATCTTGTGTTTCCAGATATTATTATAATCATCTGTTCATTCTTTGTATTTTGAAACATTTTTTAATAAAGGGGTTTGTTGTTGTTTACCTCTCATGATGTTATTGATTATAAATGTTATGATATTGATTATGATGTAGATTAGTGTTATGTTGTTAGTAGTATAGAGATAATGTTATTGATTATAAATGTTATGATATTGATTATGAAGTAGATTATTGTTATGATGTTGCTCTCTAAACTGCCATGTAATCAACTGAATGCTTTTAATAAAATTACAGGCTGTCAGTCTTGTGTGATTTAATTATTAGACAGACTACAACATACAGTATGAATTAACTGAGATCAGTCTGTGTGATTCCCCTCTTGGACAGACTACAACATACAGTATGAATTAACTGGTCATACATTTGGCAGGAGGTTAGGAAGTGCATCTCAGTTTCCACCTCATTTTGTGGGCTGTGGGCACATAGCCTGTCTTCTCTGGAGAGCCAGGTACTGACCTGTATATAGTCCTGCTATTGTTATTTTACTGTTGCTCTTTAATTACTTTTTAC